>NW_009941383.1:6527-60892 GCF_000696875.1 Nestor notabilis | reverse complement strand
AGGGGGTGCCGACCAAAACAACCCAACCCGGCTGCAATAAGGGCGTCCCGCACACTGCCTGGGTCCCTCACAGGGCTGCGGGGAAATCGGCTCCGTTACACTCCCGCAATCGTTTTTGAGCTACAGGGAACGAAGCCAGCGATCGATCGATTGCGTCCTGTGTCACGTCGCTGGCTGAGACCAATACAGCTTCTAAAGCAGATGGAAACCTGACCGTTCTCCGCACGATTGAGAAGTTTCTTTCCAGATGAGTGTGGTGAGCATTAGATAGCCCCAAACTGAATTCCCATCGATACCAAGTCCTTGACAAATAACTTCAAATCTTTTATTGGTTACGAAGCTAACCTGCTCTCTTTTAAATGCCAGCAGCCGCTTTTGAGGCTGCAGCTTCTTGCCGTGGTGAATTTCCCAGGCTGGGCTGTACAGGAGGCAAAGGATTTCCCTTCATTGTTCTGAAATTCCCTTTCATAATTTCATGCTTCTGGTTCTGTGAAACACCACACCACGGAGCAGCAGGTCTGGCCTCGCTGAGGCTGCTGGCATCACAATGTGCCAGGTTTAGGGTCCCGGCCGAGCTCTCCCTCCCCAGGAAACATAAACCCATCCTCTCTCGAGGATCTCCCTTGCTTTTCCCTTGAGCTGTTTCAGAGTCAGGCTTCACTTCCACAAGCAAAGAAGAATCTGACCTTTCAGGGGTGTGTGACAAGTAACGCTACACTACATCCAGACAGCTGCAGCCAAGGACTGCAGCCGGTCTGCAGCCCCCACTCCCCGTTTGTCCCTTCACCAAACACAGTGTCCGTGGCCGACAAGACTCTCCTGAAACTCTCTTTCCACCCAAAAGGTGGCACTAATGAGCCCACACCAGCATGTTAATGAGCTCGGCTTTACCCAGACACACCACTTGTACCTATGCTTTTCTCTCAACGTGCAGGTGCTTTTTGCACCCTCCCGCACAGCTTTGCCATGAAGCACACTTGGAAAGCTTCGCTCTGATGCTTGCATAAACATAGATGAAAGCGCTGGAAAAGAGCTTTCCTCCCTTTGAGGCATTCCTCTATCAACCCATTCTCTGATTTACTGCCTGCAACTTTTTGGCATCTTCTTCCTTCAGATTTGCTTAAACTCAAGGAACAAGTCAAACTAGTGACAGTTTGGGAGATGAAGCACCAACAGAGCCCAATGACACTTTAATTATACGAGTAAGCATCCCAGTCCTGGCAAAATGGGGTGACCTGAGTGGCCCAGAAGGCGCAGGCGGTTACCACCAAGGTGCATGCTCCATGCAGGACATCTTTAGGCTCCTTCAGCCTATGTCGATGTACTTATCCATTCCCTATGGAATAGGTTGCGTAAAAAAAAAGCTTCCTCATTGATTAGGTGGTGAGACCAACACACAACCAAGTAACATGCCACGGGACTGAGTTAAAGCTCAGGTGAAGAGCTGTGAAGTACTTTGATACTTTAGACGGCACAAGGAGCATAGAGCAGTAGCTCAAATTCTTGGGGATGTCATTATATGTGAAATGAAGGACTCCATGCTACTGATTCCTAAGATAATAAGTAATGCCAGTAATAACTATGATTCTTCAGAAAGTTTTGTTAGTCCTTAGAACAAAAGTCTTGCCAGTAAGCAAACCTGACTCTTTCCTACATCCTTTACCTGTGTGAGACAGGTGAGGCAGCAGAAGCAGAGAAAGCCCAGTAGGACTGCATGAGGCAAATGAAAGGCAAACCCAGCCCTGACCTGAAATGGATGCTCTCATGCCACTCACTGTCAAGCCTGAGGGTCTAACACCAAGCCTAGAGGTCTTATCCTTCTCTGTTGTCCTTTTCCAAGAGATTCCCCCAACACCTATGCCACATAGCAGCTCCCCGCTCTTACTGCATCCTCCCAAGCTGTAAATCCAGCCAGAAGGAAGCATGGTATTGAATGCTTTTCCAAAAAAGTCTCCACAAATTATTTCTACTGTTTTACTCAACAGGCTCATCAAGAGCAATAGCAGAAGCAGGCAAGTACAAAACAAACATTGCTGAAAGAACAATCAATGTCCATATTAAATGGCTCCATCTCCCCATGCCCCTATGGTGCATCCATTGCACAAACCACCACGCCATGTCACTGGCTATAAAAGCAGTGAAAACCCAGATTAACCCCCTCTGGGGGAAGAGGAGCTGACACCCTCTCCCAGATTGTCATTAAACCTGCCAGAGCTGCCATAACACTGCATTTCTGAACCAAACAAGGCATTTGTGACCACAACAGGGGTGACCACAAGGACTGGACGCACCCACACACAGCCAGCACTGGGAAATGCTGACCAAAGGGCCCTGTGCTGCCCTTGAACTGGACGTATCCCACCTTACTATAAGTAGGAAGACACACCACCGGGCTGGCCGCTGGGGCTGGGGATTGCCCACTGCAGCCTCTGATGCACATGCCTTCGTCAGCCCCAGCAAAAGCCCCACAGTGTGAACCCATGTACTTAGACCAGTATTTACCATCAGAAAAAAATCTCTCTCCTCTCTCCATCATGATTCCATTCATGAGAAACACATTATTCACAAGCACCTTGAAAGGAAACACTGATAATCAGGCAGTTTTGAACTTCCCAAATGCAATCCCTTCCCCACACAGGTGCCTAATTTGCCAGGGTTTAGTGCCTGTAAATTTAAAGGTACTATGTTTTTTTCCTGCCGTGTTATTTTATTCCTACCTTCACCTCTTCATAAAGAATATCCCTGCACTGAAGAAGTCAATTTACAACTGGTATTTTTGAGCTCCAGCTCCAACAGCCACATGAAAACGTGGGGAAAAAAATCTCACTTTATAATTTTTTTAAAGTAGGTATTTTTTTATCCATTGGAGCTACACAGGGTAGTGTGGTGGGAATACCACCCATGCCCCCCATGTGCCACATTGGACACCCTCTTCAGAGGCTGGGGAAGAGGCATCGTCAGTGGGAGGGGGATGCACTGCAGCAGGGTGAAGGTGGCTGTGTGGAGCACAAGCGCGCAGCAAAGGCCACCGGCGCTTGGCTTTTCCCCATGTGGTGCTGGGGTTGTTTATCCCCATGGCATGACTGCACGCTTCGCTGCCACATCCTGATAATGCTGGTTACAGGGCAGCTCTGGGCTGAGGACTGCTCCCCTCCCTCTCTGAGAGCACAAAACTAATGGGAGATTTAAATGCATGAAATCGTGCCTGAGGAGTCGGATGGCCCAGGCAAAGCCTGATGTGAAATAATGCCACAGTATCCTTCTGATAGAGGTTGTGACCTCAAATGTCTCACCAAATTATGTACAAAATGCATTTAACTCTTCCACCTGAAAGCAACCAGCACATTCAACACACAAAGGAGTTAAAAAAAAAAAGCAAACAAACAAAACCCTCGTCAGCATAGGAAGCCTCTAACACAACTGTACAAGACATGATTGATATTATACACCGATTAATTGAATCCCACCCATCACCTTGCTATGGGGCAGGAAAAACATAGTGGTTTTTTATTCCACCTCAATTTCCATTCTCCACATTGAGGGGCTAGAAACATGACCAAATTTGCCCAGTTCTGCATTGTTTTGGGCTGAAATCACCAAAACCCACAGGAGTCTGTACAGAAGAGGCATCTCTGTAGCACTTTGTCAGGATTACATTGACCAGTCCTTTCTCTCTGGTTCTATAGGAGCCTTTCGCTGCCCCGGCCAATGTCGCTAAACTCCTGCAGCTCCCTTGAAACTCAGCCCAGATCTGTCCAAAACTTGGATCAGGCTCATAAACCTCAGACAAGTTTTAAGCTGATGATGAATTAAGGTACAAAGTGAATATTTTCTACTCCTGGAAATTGTTATTAGAAGTCCTGAGTGTCTGAAGTGGAGAGATAGTTCCAGAGTAATTAATTACATTCCCCATCTCCTCTCGATGCCGTAAGCCATCCATTAATGGATCCAAATCATCCAAAAGACACTTAGTACTTGACCATTTTTCTTGAAATTTTGGGGGGGTGTGTGTGGTATTTTGTTGATTTATTTTTACAAGACCTTCTTGCCTTGTTGAAAGCAGTTTATTCCAGATAGTTGACATTTGGAGATCAGGATGGATATGGGTCTTGTGATCTTTTCTCATCACTCATAGCAAAATGCACAACAAATTAAAATTATGTTGTGTTTTGAATCCTGTCACTGGAAGTAAAGCCTCTATTTTCTGGGGGAAAAAAAAATTATATGTATATATATATACATAAAAAAACCCAGTCATCTAACTATAGCTGGGAAAAAGCAATTCTAAATTTGTGATTTATTTCTCTTCGGACCCTTTTCAGCCATCTCTGGTTTGGAGCAGATCAAGAAAAACTCAGCCATTCCAGAGCTAAGCAAAACACTGCACAGCAGCACCCTCAAAATCCAGAAAGAAGCCCCTGCCAAAGTTCACAAGCAACACTTGCAACAGATGAAGTTACAAGTTCACTCCTTGACCGCTGTTTCTGTGAGTGCACCCATGTTTCCATTCACTCTCGCATGAGAGAGGCAAATCCCAGGTATGTGGGGGTATGTGCATGAATTCCAGAGCTAAGCAAAACACTGCACAGCAGCACCCTCAAAATCCAGAAAGAAGCCCCTGCCAAAGTTCACAAGCAACACTTGCAACAGATGAAGTTACAAGTTCACTCCTTGACCGCTGTTTCTGTGAGTGCACCCATGTTTCCATTCACTCTCGCATGAGAGAGGCAAATCCCAGGTATGTGGGGGTATGTGCATGAAAATTACATGAAAAAAAAAACCATGAGGAGCAGAAGGTGGAAATGGAAAGAGCCTCTTTTGTGCCATATGCGTTTTAAAGCTACTTATTTCTAGCCTGCAGTTTGCTGCTATTGCCTCTCATCCAGACCTTTTAGGGCTGTGACTGATGAGGTTTCACCTCAACTGAGGTTTAAATGATGCTACACCAAATCTAGGTCTCAGCAACCCATCACTGCAGAATATAAGCAAGTCCATTATATACCTCTTTTATATGAACTTACCGAATTTATAGGTTGTCTACAAAATCTTCTCTCCTTTATCCCAGTAACTGCCTTTTCTAAAGTTCACCATGCAATGGCAATAATTGAAATGACCTCAATTTCCCACTAACCTAAATGTTAATCCTAGGTTGGCTCCTATGATTAAGCAAATCTCTTCTAGCCTTGCAAGTGTAAGAATGATGATGTTTAAGAAACTCTGTCCGAACCAGAGGTGCATGGGTGAGAGCGTACCAGCTCATGTGGCAAAGAGAGCCCCTGTGTCTGAATTCAGCCATGCACAGAAGCATAATTTCATATTTTGTCAGCATTCTTTGCCACTTCAGCACTGCGGTCATAGACTCATAGAATCATAGAATGGTTTGGGTTGGAAAGGACCTTAAGATCAACTAGTTCCAACCCCCCTGCCATGGGCGGGGATGCCTCACACTAGACCATGTCGCCCAAGGCTCTGTCCAACCTGGTCTTGAACACTGCCAGGGTTGGAGCATTCACAACTTCCTTGGGCAACCTATTCCAGTGCCTCACCACCCCCACTGTGAAGAACTTCTTCCTTATATCTAATCTAAACTTCCCCTGCTTACGTTTGAAGCCATTACCCCTTGTCCTACCACTACAGTCCCTAATGAAGAGTCCCTCTCCAGCATCCTTGTAGGCCCCTATCAGCTGTGAATAAGTGATCATGCAGGTGTGAGAGATTTTTTGGCCAAAGACCATCCAAGGAAACTCAAAAATCAAGAAAAAGCCAAGAAGGGAGAAAAAAAAAAGATGGATTTGAGCCAGCTATGGAGCTTGGTCCTCCCCATGCAGAGTCCTAACGGGACACACAGGCACACCTAGGGGAATGATGACAACTTACATCAACTGAGGAGCTGTCTCACAGTCAGTATCACAATAAAACTTCACTTATCTCCTCCTCATTCTTAGTTTGCCTATTTATGCTGCAAGTTTTTGAGGCAGAAGATTCTGATTTCTGGACCTGTTTGTGCTGTGGGATCACAAACACAGCATGAGCTTTCAGGCAATACTGCAAGTCATATAACAAAATATTAATCCTTCCTTGCCTTCTGTGCTTAAAAGCTCTGCAAAGGAAGCCATCAAAACTAGAGCCACTGATTTACAGTTGGAGTCTTCGAAAGGAACAGAATTGAGGTGTTACGTCCACTTCTTTCTCAAAAACAAAAGTTTTCACACCCTGACCCATTGCAAAACATTTTCATTACTCACATAATAACAAAAAAAAATCAATTTTCCAACTGAAAGGAAAATAATTATAGATAACGAAGCTTACATGGCTTAGGAGATAGGAGGGCCTTTTCATAATGACATTAACCAAACTGCAATCTATACTTGACATATGATGCTCAGAGCTGGGTCCCAAACCCACCTTCAGGGAACCTGAAGCTTAATGAAAGCCTCAGCATCTGCAGTCACAGCCTGGCTCACAGAAGGGTGAAAGCAGCACGTTCCCACTCACAGCAGCAACCCCCACCTACATTTCTTCCCTTCAATCACTAAGTGTGAAGCTGATAGATTCCTACCCCTAATTTCTCTCAGTTATTTAGAGTGCTAAAGAGGCAACAGACATTTTTGACATGACACCCCAATATTTGGCAATGCAACTGCTCTTTCTTGCTGGAAAGGCTTGATGTGCAAAGCTCTGCATACCCATATTGGCTTTAACTCATCGAGTCTGTGGGGTTATTGGTGCTAAAACAAGGCTTCCCTCTGCCCTTACCATTGACTACACCAGAGCTAACACTTCAGGGAAGATCAGCATGTCCCTTTCCAAGTATTAAACAGGAAAGTTGTTCTACTCATAGCCTGTAACAGTGAAGGGAAACCAGCCCTATGCAATGCATTCCTCCCTTGCAGATAGAAGGGGATGAAAGGGCCAGGTACCCATACTTACCAGGTGGTGAAGGAAGCTGGTTCCTGCTGTGTTGGTTGTGCCAGTAGAGGAGGTGGCAGACTTTCTCCTGCAGCAGCACATGAAGCCCAAAGACCAGAAACCACTGGAACAATGACTTCTGCAGAGCATCTCCTCTGCTGCCAGGTCCCAATAGCAGCTATTGCCATCCCACACTGCCAGCCCTGCGACTGCCTTTTTCCAGAAATATGGAGGCATGGCCCATCCTGCACCCCAGAACTGTCTCGACAGCCTCTCACCAGGCCCTTGCACAGCATGGTGCCTTCCTCTGGCAGCCAGCAGAGGTTTCACTGGTGGACAGACACAACCAAAATTGTTCCAGAGGATGTTCAGATGCAAATAGCTGCTGGAGCTAAAGAGGCAGGACAGTGGTGGCAGAGGAAGGGGACAGCTGCTGCAGACTTAGTTGACGGAAAGCAAAGCTGTGGGGCACCTTCCCAATACTGCTAGACCAAGGGAGAAGCTGCTTGTATTTCTGGCCCACCACATCCCAGTTTGGGAATGACCAGGGACCATGGTGTTGGAGAGACAAACACTCCTACACTCCCCACAACCAAGTCATCTGGCTTCAACCAGCACAGCTCCCCAGTGAGCTACATGGCCAAGGCAACCTTCTCTATCCTCCCTCTCTACATCTCTTGTTTGCTGCCTTACTTTAAGAAGGGAACTAAATTATTTAGGAGCTGACAGAGAAGTTAACCCAGGAATTTCTGCCCATTAATCACTCCATACCATGCTCTGGGGTTTTTCTTTGTTTAAGCTACAGAGAAATGTGGGGCTGGGCAATCCCTGTCTTGGGAGAGAAGGCATTCCACAATATTTTGACATGACAGGACTTTATGAAATACAAGATTTTACAGTAATGGCATAATGGTTGCGTATCACGCTGTAACAGGGGATAACACAGCACTGTGAAGCTTGTCAGCAGTGGATCAGCACAAAGGAGTATTTGAAGTTTGCATGACAGCAGTAGCTGCCAAGGTTGAGGATGCTATAAGTACAGGGAGGACTCTGGAGCCACTGGTCCCAGAGAACCCAGGGGAAGCTTTAGCATGAAGCCACGTCCCCACAAGATCCAGACTCTTTGGAAACCAAAGGCAAAAAGCAATGGAAAGAAAGAGCCCTGGAAGGAGTGTTTCCAACACAGAATGACTAACTTAAAGTGGCTTGGCTGGCCACTCAGAACAACTTCCCTCTTGCCTCTACTGAGATAATTAAGGTTAAAAACACTTAGTAAAAGACCTGCAAACTTAAAAAAATTAATATGCTTTCTGCAGTGCACCAGGATTTCTCTCTTCTTCATCTTATCAGAAAGTCTCCTTTGCCTCCCTCTGTAAGAAAACTGCCAGAGCCAAAGCTGCAGCTGGCCAGACCACAAGACGGGAAGGAGAAGGTCCTCCACGGCTGGTAACACCAGGGTGCTGAGTGCTGGCAACTGGAAAGGTGCTCAAAGGCACCGAATGCAACCACAGCAAGCACAAAGGGGAGTTCCTCATGTCTCAAGCTTTTACTGCACAGAAGGAGAAATAAATAATCTAAAGGCTGAAATAATTAGAGATGAAAGGAAGGGAAAGGCAGTGATTTCCCCCTCCTGGTAGCACCAGAACTGATTTGTGGTGCTGTGGCTTGCCTCAACCCAGACCCCTCCCTCGCACCTCTACAAGTCTCTGCCAAGACTGCTGCCTGCAGTCAGGACAGCACTCAACAGAGGGGTTTTTCCCTGGGAAGCAGAAGTGGCAGTGATGGGCGTGTCCATGTTAGACCTTGCCCCACAGCCACTGCTCACCAACCCTAAGGTCTGCATAGGAAATCCTGCAGCATCCCCTTATGAATCTCTGCAAATCGCAAATCACACCAGCGGGAGGAATGGCCCCTTGCAGGAGCTCACTGTGGGATGGGCTTTAAGCAAAGATGAGGCTAAATGTATTTTGTTAAGGCACTTCTGAACCATCTATTCCTTCAGCCAGGAGATACTCTTATTTGGACCCAGCTATGCTGTCAGGTCCCAGGTATCACATCAGAAAGGATGTGGGAAATTACTATGAAGAGCTGCTAAGACATCATTTCACAGTTTTACAGTAGAGGTCATCATACTGCGTTACTGCATTTAAAATGTGTGATTCCAATTGTGAATGTATTTCATAATCTTCCTGAACTTGCTACTGATTCTGGCCTATTGTCTAATGCCTTAAAGTACTTTCTAAGACCTTGAAATGCCGAGGTAGAAGATTACTGTATTACAAGCAGGCAGATTCATGCCGAGAGGAGAAGTGAATTGACCCAGAAGGATGTATCCATCCATGGCACAGCTGGGCATGGGGCACTGGCTCCTGCTAGTGAGGCCATCACTCTCAGGCACAAAGCATCCTTGGTCACCCAGAGGACATTTGAAATGGGGTGTTGCACACTTTTATAGTGGCAATGGTCTTTAGAGCTCAATAGTGCTTATAACTGAATTCTTTGAAAGGATTATATTGTTCTCAGTAACTCATCACTTCCCTGGACCGGCCCTTTCTTTTCCATTTTTTTCCACATTTTGGATAAGATCTGAAACGCAGAAATGTCGTGATTTGCATAAACAAACAACCCTCAAATATATAATAACTATTAACATCCTTTTCATATATATTCTAGTATTTCACATGGCACTATGGCAGCCATTAGCATTTCTAAATGCTTTTTGAAGTGACGGCTTGATTTCTTTTCTGTGTCCTTTAGTGGAATCGATTCCCAAACTCCTCTCTGCTGATAAGTGAGGACTGGTGATAGCGGTCCCGAGAGGCGAAGTCTGCATTCTCCTCGGTGAGCTGTGTGGTCTCCATGCCAACTGTTGCAAAGGACGGTGTCACCACGATCTGCTCCTTGGGAGATGGCCTTCTCCTGCAAACAGAGAAGCAGAAGCGTCTACATCACCCCTTGTTTCATATCCATTAGCAGTTGCGCTCTCCACTGCGCAAAGGCGGCAGGGCACTTTGAGAAGAGGCTGAATCCTTCCCAGTGCCCTTGGGAAGCATAGAGCTAATCTGAAAATATTTTTCTTAGAAGGCACACAAAAATATACTCCCTTCCTCCAGCAAACACTGGAAAACATATATTTTCTTAACAAGTTTCCTCTTTGGATGCTGGCTAAGGCAAACACTTTCCACACTGTGCAGAAGAAGGAACATGAAACATTTCTAATCATAGAATCCTAGAATCAGTGAAGAAGACCCTTCTTAGAGTTCCCTAAGCTTTATTGTACAATCATTTTTGTAACTCTTTCAAATGAAAGAGGAGATCTTCCTGCAATTTCTTTATCCCAGAGGCTGATTTTAAGAAAACTTTCTTGCACATCTGCAAATCAAAACTGTAAGAGCTTATAGCACTGATTCAGACCTCATGGAGCGCCTAAGACCCTTAGAGGGGCATCAAGGATCCTTGGTTGCCTCCAACTCTCTTGCAATCTAATGGGATATTTTTACCTCCAATTCATTAAAATACTTTGCCTGGATTTCAAGAAAAAAGAGCTTAGAAGAAAAACCTGTAAATTACTTCAATGCATTTTCTTCCAGTGTAGTAAAGGTGAGCTTTAAAATGACCCACCTGACCCCCAAGCAGAGCCAAAATTGTCTTTGTACCAGCACGAGCAGGAGCCCTGGCATTAAGATAAGGCAAACAAAGTGGCTGCATGACCCAGAGATTGCACTTGAGGAGAGACAAATAGGATCCGTTTCTGCCTTGGGCACTCTCCAGCTCCCCACTCAGCTTCCTTGCCAGGATCGTTGCTCAGTGATTGCACTGAGCAAAGCTCTAAGGACTATGTCAGTCTGGTAACCTGTAGGATAAATCCCCCTGCGACAACAGCACCTCTACCCACAAGAAGCAGGGCTGCCTCTCCAAAAGGAATAGTTTGTCTTTTCCATACATGGTAATTCTCCATGAAGCCTCGCATCTCAACCAGCCTTCCACAGGGAACCTCTGACAATGGGCAGGAGACAGGGCTGATGGACAACCTATGGACAACCAAGAGCTGCACCAAGCTAAAATGACCTGCCATGGAGACGTAGAAGTCCCATCAGCCCCAGCTTCTCTCCCAAGCCACCTCTGCTTCCAAAGGCATGTGGCCATGTTATAGAGACTGTGGGCAGAGGCAGAAGCTGGCAAGACAGGCATGTGCCAACATACTTAAGTGCCTGGACTGTCATTTATTTTAAAGGAGCCATCAAATTTGCACATATAATTCCTGGCAGCTCATCTTGTGCAGCCCTTATTACAGTGACCACACATTGCAACAAATAAACCCAACCCAACAGACTGAGAACCTCAAACCCCATTGCACTGCAGAGGCGGTCATGCCCTGCTATGGGAATCACAAACATAATGGAATTAATAATTAATAGCATCAAAACTAGATTAACAAATCTAGTTAATATCCAACCAAACAAAACTCTTAAGGTTCTGGGAAGTAAAATCCCAAGACAATGCTACTGCAGTCCCATGCAAACTCAATACTGAATGGCTCCTTCACTGAAGACTTCGTTTACTGTATTTGCCCTGTAGCTCTTGCAGCTTCCTCCCAAATTTCCTCTCTGAAACTTGAGCACAGCTGCCATGCATGCCTGTTTCACCACTACCACAGAAATTTACTTTCAATAAATGGTGGTAGAAGTGATGGAATCTCCCATTTCTCATTTCCTACCAGATTTTCCAGTTCAGTCTGTGCCATAGAGGTTGAGCAAAGACCTTCTGGGGTAAGATAAAACTTCAGGCAGCAAGATACTTGACATCAGCTGACATGTCCACACACAAGACAGAGGAGACTCTCCCCCACTTACACAGCCAGCCATATTCAAGGCTAATGGAAACAAGGAGTTATTTTTGCCATTAAGTGAGAATAACTTTGAGTATGCAAGAAGGGCCAGACAGACTGGTTAAGGTAACAGGCAAGTCAATTCTTCCAGCCCTCTCTGTGCACATTAGCAGGCCACAGGAACAACAATCACTGCCTCTCTCACTGCCAAGTGACTGGTACCAACCTGCGCAAGGTGATCAAAACCGACTTAATCCAGCCAAAGAAGCTGAAATTCGCTGCTGCTCCTACAGAGAAAAGGCACAAGAAGTCAGTTCACTGGTAATTCTCTTGTAATAGCATCACACCACTGAATTTTTTGCATAAAATCTCAAACCAAACTTGCTTGTTACTAGCTTTCAGTACCCAAAGATTTTCATGATGGTGAGAACACTCTTGCAGTCTTCCCACACACGGTGGCTTTTAAGCCATTTTCAAGAAATGAACACAAATTCCCCATGGAGAACAGCTATCCCTTCCCAGACCAATGGCTTGTTAAACCCCCGTAAAGCCATGAGCACACCATAGACATCCACTGCAGCACCTTTTCCTCCCCAGACTGCAAATATCATTCCCACTGCAGTGATGGGCAGATGGGAGGAGCCATCAGCAGACCTCAGCCAGGGTGGCTGTGGTCTCACCATGCACTCCTTGTCTGACCCCATGGAGAGCTGTCTTAGTTTATTATACCAACACTGATTTCTTCTCATCCCAATGTAGCTAGTTTCCTGAACTGGCTCACTGCAGGGGCAGGGAAGTGCCAGAGCTGGCAGCAAAGGCAGCAGGAGAAGATTGCGCTGAGGGACAGGGAAGAGACTAGAGGCCCAGCAGCGCCTGCTGGATTTGGCTTAGGCTGTTGAGGAGGAAGAGAGAGGAGAAAGAGCATTTCTGCTCCCAAGGTCTTTATCTATTCCTTAATCCAAAGCACCTCTCAAGGTAGTGTCTCCCACCCTTTACAGACAAAAGGGTCATTCAGTCCTCTGGAGAACATACTCACAGATTGTTGGATGCTATGTGACTACAAAATAACGTTCACTCACAGCCAAATAAAAAGCAGGCTGAGCTTTGAGTGTTCGTTTCTACTTTTTCTTTGCCATGCATTGTTTTGCTGTATGCATGGGAATGCATGTGCAAAAGAAACCAAGAAAAAATATCTAATCATGTTGCTATTTCTCAGATCCCCTTCCAAAATCCTCTACATACTGACTGAGAAATTCTTTTTAAAGTCATTTTTGGTACATATTTCAAAAGCAGATAACAGAGATACAATACAATGAATACATAAAGGCAAAGTCCAAAGTCTGAAAACATGATTTGTGTTACATGGGTCCATAAAAAACTGTTAAAACTTAGATATATCTCAAAAGATACAAATTAGCAAGTACTATCCACAGTCTCAGCTCTTTTCTACTATTCCATACAAATACATAGAAGTCATGTAAGAGCCGAAGGAGAAGAATGGTTGAGCAATGTTTTGATGGTTACTGAGTGACAACTACTTTTTGGTTTCTCATCATCTGGGTTTCTGAAATCTAGTACCTACTTACCTGCTGCCTAATAATCTTTCATCTAAATAAACCTGGGCAGCTATTTCTACATTGCCTAAAAGGCATATGAACTCAGGCTCTTTTGACTTCTCCCATCTTTGACAAAAAATTGCACATCCACACGTGCAGGTACTTACAGAGATGCATGCACCTACGTACGTATGTATGCACCTACATATGTATGTATGTATAAGTACGTGAGTACGTGCACACTATGTGCACATCACCCTCTCCCTTCAGAGACACAGAGCAATGCAAACCCCTCCCATGGCTGTGCTAAGGAGCTGTAGGCTCTCATGAGCTGCTTTCTGAATGTGCTTCACTGTTTAATTTTGAACTTGTTTAAGCCGATCACATGCACAGACCTTTTTAATACCCTCTGCCTTAAAGTATTTTCCCAGATTACATTCCCAACATAGTCAACCTGTTCAGTTCTGGAATCAAAAGGCTCTCTTGTTCTGCAGTTATGAATGCTGAGATTTAATGAGATACTTGTCATAATTCCCATTTTTTCTCAGGTGGGTTTAGATTAAGTTTATTAAAACGTATTTACAGTAGATTTTTCTCATTGCTGTAACACATTTACAATCTGCCACCCCTGTTAAGTATCTGGTTTTGCCATTTCAAGTACATTATAATGAAGCAATAAGCACAATGTTCAAACTATCAAACCAATGCTAGTAACAGTTAGAATCCAATATAAAAATAGTCAGAGAGAAAATTTATTAAAAATAGCAACGAAACAAAACTTCATCATTCACTGTGTCACCTGCATATTAAACACCAGTCTCAATCCCCCATTAAGTTAAATTAAAGCTTAATGAATTTTTATGCAGATTTAATAATACAGGAAAAAAAAATACTCACCAAGGGGGAGGCCTGGGCTCACTTGGCCAATGTAGAAATACACAATAACTGCAGCACCCAGGCTGATGAGGGTGTAGATCCACTGAATCACAAACATTATGATGAGGGACACGATCGCCTATTGGGAAGACATGGTTTGGGGTTACCCCAGACTCTGTAAGCTCACATGGTGATGACAGCCTGACAGTGCTTTTTCTGCACAGCCCAGCAGCTCCAATGACCTCCTGCTCTGGCCCTGCGGGAGAGCTGGCAGTGCAGTGCCTGGGGATGACTGTGCACCTTCAGACACAGCCTGACATTGGGTCAGCAATTTCATAGAGTCATAGAATAGTTAGGGTTGGAGAGGACCTTAAGATCTAGTTCCAACCCCCCTGCCATGGTGGGGTTTTGTTCCTCAACCTGGCAAAAGGAGCTTGCAGTGCCACGCTAACAGAAATTCTTTAAGAACTGAGGCAGTGCTGGATCTTTCAAGTTCTTATGAGAGCATCAGTAAATGCTGGGTTTGTTGGTTTTTGGTTCGGTTTGGTTTTCCAGAAATGCTGCACCTTCATTTTAAATGCATACAAAACCAGTGCTTCAATGGCATCTCTGCACCTTCGTATTTCTCAGGGTCTTCTTGGCAGTGTTGTGTAAGAGATATGCACAGTCAGGACCCAGGATGCAGCCACTTGGAATTATCCTGATGACTGTTTCCTTTTAGGCATCTCCCTTGTAATGTCCCAGGATGGGGACACAACAGACGCTCTCCTTGCACAAAGATGCCAGCTGCAGCCATGTGGGTAGATGGATGTTCTTGGGTTTTGGTGGCTAAGGCTGGTGATGCAGCAGGACCCCTGGGGAACCATTATCATCTCCTGCCTGCAAAACACTTCACAGCATGTGTTTTTTTTGCCACACGCAGAGCATTTCCATCCAGTTTTATCTGAAAAGATTTGGTATGACATGGCTGAGATTTCTTGGTAGTGAGGTTCTTGTGTTATAAGAAGCCTCATTCGGGCTCACTGTAAAAAGGAGGGACAGCACAGGTTTACAGTGTCATCTTCAGCAGCATGAAAGGAAGCAGCTTTCAGTGAGCTACCTTGAGTCCTAGAGGCAGCATGGGTCTCTGCTTGGGCTACTCTAAGAGTAGTCCAGAGACTTACCAACTCAGGTGACAGGTTTGGCTGAAAGGGCACACGAATGTGGGCAGAGGTAACACCTTCATTGGCAAGGTTAGAAAGCATGCAAAGAGAGAGCTAAAAAAGCTCTAAGAAAGCCCTGCAGAGAAGGACTTGGGGTTTTGGTCTATGAGAAACTGAATACGAGCCAGCAGTGTGCGCAGGTTAGATATAAGGAAGAAGTTCTTTACAGTGAGGGTGGTGCGGCACTGGAATGGGTTGCCCAAAGAAGCTGGTAAATGCTCCATCCCTGGCAGTGTTCAAGGCCAGGTTGGACAGAGCCTTGAGCGACATGGTCTAGTGTGAGGTGTCCCTGCCCATGGCAGGGGGGTTGGAACTAGATGATCTTAAGGTCCTTTCCACCCCAAACCGTTCTGTGATTCTATGATTCTAATTCTATGAGTCCAGGCTGACACAATTGGTGAAACTTCAAGAGAGTGAGCAGAGAGAAAAGGAGCCAGGATGAATAAATGCATCTGATTTTTGCTTCTTTGATTTAATTTTGCACCTTTGATCCTTCCTCGGCTCTGTTGCAACTTCCTCCCAGTTGACAGGAAATCAAATCTGCTTTAATGAACATGTCATCTCCATAAGCAAGTTCCCCTGCGAAGGCAGAGAGCTGACCACTCCTCAATGACACATGGCTGGGAGCTCCCTTAGTTACTAAGCCCAGAGACAGCATCCATGTGCAGCCTCCTAAAGATATCATTGCTAGAAAGGAGCCTCCACATCCATCCCACCCCAGTGCTGCAGTCCAGTGGGACCACTCACCAGGAGCTGCCTCCTGGCAGCAGCAGCAAATTTGAAAAGTAGGTGTCCAACTCCACCTGAGGATTAAACTTAAAGGGTTCGGTGTGTCGTTTGAGTGGGTTTGTTATATTTTACACACTGCTATGAAATCCCCATTCATGCAGCAAGGCCATATGGTTCATTCATTATGCATATCTGACCCTTTTCCTGTCATCTGCCCAATAATCCATCTTCCCAAGATGAATTTAAATGTCTGAAACTCCACAGTAGCTTGAGACTGAAGTTATTTAGAAGTTATTTATTCTTTAAAGTAACGTGTAGCTGGCGGAATGCTACACTTTCCTCCCTCAAAAGATGGAATGTCACAGCTGGGCTGCTGGTATCAGGAGGTCAGCACTAATGAAACCCCAACCCAAGCCTGCAGAAACTGGCTCATAAATGAAAGCAATGCAGCACTGAAGCTGGTATGTCACTCCATCCCGCAGCAAGAAAAAGCAGGCTGGCACACAGTGATAAGAGGGACACTGTTTTTTTCCCAGCCAGGCATCTCTAAAGTCCTAAGACACCAGTCTTGGAATGTGTATGGTTTTGGGTTGGGTTTTTTTACTGTTGTTGTGGTGGTTTTAATTAATATGCCATCTCACTTTCTCTGAATTTGAACTGCTGGATGCATGGTACCTTGAGAACTTAATTCAAGTGACTGGGATACTAGAATCAAAAGCCGTTTTGAAGTACTAGAGTGTATTACACTTTAGTAAGTGATGAAGTCCTTTCTGTTTTCTACAATCACAAATCAGTGCTCAAAATAAAAGACAGATACTTACACCAGCAAAGGAAACCCAATGATTGCAGAATCTGGAGTGCAAGGATTGTGGTATCTGCTGAATTCCCAGCTCTGGATTTTGTTGCTTTATAGATGATTCTACAGAAAAAAAAACCAAACCAAAAACAAAAACAAACCAAAAATTGAAAAAAAAATTTAAATATTAGAATGGAGCTATAATGTGGGTTTTTTTCTTTGACTTTCATTACCAGATTCCAGAAAAACAGAGGACAGCTGGATACGGCAGAGTTAAACTGAAACCTCTAAAATGAAATAAGAAATGCTAGAAAATAAAAAACAGAAAACAGAAAAGAAAACTTGCCAGCTCTGGTACTGAGTCCATTTGAAGGCCATACCTGCCTATCTCTGCCTCAGTTTCCCTATTGGTGGGGAGGAAAAAAAAAAGAAATAATGCTTTTCTCCTCGGGGAGGTTTATGAAGCTTAACTGACTAACACTGATAAAACTACAGCACTGAGATGACAAACTCCAAGCAAATAAAAGCACAGTTATCAAATACCCACATCACCAACAGAACAAATTCAGACTCTTAGCTGTGGATGTTGAATTAGACTCCTCCTATGGCCTGGGGCCACTGCACTTTGATAGCCTCAATTTTAGACTCACACAGCTCCCTCCTACCCTGCACCAGGATGAAGTAAATCCCAAGATACACTCAAAACCTTTTAATGTGCAGCGTTAAGTGTGCAAGTGTATAATAATGAGCACATAGTAAACAACCCTACACTAAATACAGTCCTGCTTATAATAATCATAGAATCATAGAATCACAGAATAGTTAGGGTTGGAGAGGACCTTAAGATCATCTAGTTCCAACCCCCCTGCCATAAGCAGGGACACCACACACTAAACTATGTTGCCCAAGGCTCTGCCCAGCCTGGCCTTAAACTCCTCCAGGGTTGAGCACATAGTAAACAACCCTACACTAAATATAGTCCTGCCTGCTTTCCTGTGATTAATCTTCCATCGGAAATTGCATTGGAACTTCTCCTGTGATGACTGCAATGAATTCTACCCTCACCTGGAATAAATGATATTACTGCTATGAATCACTGAATGACATCCCTGTATAAAGCTAGTTTCACACCTGCCTTCAGGAAAGCATCAGGAGGACTAAGGCTATAAACCATCCCCTTGTGAACACAGAGATGTCCATCTCCTACAGCCCTTACCTGCTCCCCTCTGGACAGGGAGCGCTTAACCGCTCTCTTTGCTCCAGCAGTCTGGGTGTCCACTGGGCATCCACAGGCAGTGATGAGCATGGACCTGCATCATGCCAACAGCCCTGATTAGCCAAGTCCTCCTGGGTGTCATTGTGGGGCTCTGTGGTCTCATCCCAGCCATACTGAGCTGAGGGAGTATCGTGATGGAGGTCCAGCAGAAAGCTGTCTTGTAATGTCTGCTTGGCTGGCTTCTTTGCCTTCTTTTGTTTGACCTTTTGGGTTAAATTCTTGCCTTCTTCATTTTTGCAAGCACCTGGCTCGCTACGAAATGGTTTAAAAAGCTGGTCCATGTCTTTTGAGAATTCCAGCAAGGTGCCATCTGATCTGCTTTGAATTACTCCATCTGCTGCACGGCTGGAGGGCTTGCTGAAAATTAAAGGCTGGGAACAGTGAGCAGGTCTAGCGTTTTCCATCTGGGTCTTGTCAGGTTTCTGCTGAATGTTGTAGCTCAAGGAGATTGAGAAATAGGAATAGTCTACAGCAATATATGTCAACATGAAGTTGATGGTGACAATAGGAGCAAGAACGTTCACCTGCCCAATGAAGACGAAAGCCATGGTGATGAGACTCGTCAAGCAAATTGCAGCCACTGGAGTCTTGTTGGGTCCTTTCTAGTTCATAAAGAAAACAAACCTACATTTAAAACTAATAACCATAAGCCTTGCCTTGAGGATTCCCCACTTGCTTAGCTGCCATGGGTGGTTACCTGGGTGGTCTGCAGGACCCCCTTAGTCATGAAAGTCATGCATAAATGTGCTAACAGAGGCTCACCAGCTTAATAAATTACAGAACAGAGTGGAAGCCAAAAGCTGCTGAGCTCCCGCCTTGCTTCTGAGCCTTCCTCAAGCTTTATCTTTGGAAAATTCATCCACTCTCACTCTGTATCTCCATGGTAAAACAATGTCATTAAAGCAGCAATAAACCTTCAGAAAGACTTGTGGGGCTTATGGGAAGTCTGGCTATAAAACACATTAATGAGAGTTAACTGCTTGTCTCTAATTTCTCTTCAGGACTCTGTATCACTGCCTACCCACAAGGCTCCCGCACGCTGCCTTTGGAAAGGCTTCGACAACAAAGAAGATCTGCCTGCATGGAGCAGTGCCACCTTCACATCAGCAGCCTCTGGCCCTGCCCTGATATGAGGCTGAGCTAAATCCATGGTCTGCTGAGCCTCTGCACTTGGGGTTTTCCTCTTTTCATCCACCTGAGTGGCATTCAGCCCAGCGGCAGGAGGAAAGCAGCAGAGAGGTTAGGCAGCTGAGGATGCTGGAAGGCAGGAGTCAGCCCCCAGTGATGCTGGGAGTGCATCGGGAAGCCAGGAAGACATGAGAAACACTGCCTGCTCTTCTCCTTTGGGGTGGGGTGAAGGCAGGGAAAGCAGGAGAAAAAGAGAGACAAAGCAAAGGGCATCAGCGGTGGAAAGACTTGAGCCATCAGCTCATGAACTTTACTCCCAAGTCTAACATGCCCTACCTTGGGCCAAGCACTCTCTTGCCATTTCAGTACCCAAGAAGCTTGTACATAAAGACCTCACTGGAAAACATCTTACAAGGGACCTTACAAAACATCTTAGGTTTTCTCTTACTGCATGTGCTTCTTTAATAAACACAAAGCTCAAATGGAAATTATTTGTTTTTCTTCTGCTCTTATTTATTAATAGAAAAAGGACCAGTTCTGGACCGTATACCTTTTCATAACAAAAAGAAGTATGTCTCAGAGACTAAGGAACAGAGTTCTCAGAAAGCATCTTTGGTATCAGAAAGACATACTGAGATAGGGAACAGATGGGATGACCTCAGGATGCCTCTGGCTTAGGTTTAACTGCACAGAAAACACTCCTGTCCCTCCCATCAGCTATTGTTACAGTGACTACAATGCTTTCTTCAACTACAGAAAACAACTGATGCGGAACAGATAGGTAAAGGCAAATTAAACTTAACTGTCCATAAACCAAATCTAGACAATCTTCAAGGTGGCAGAGAGAAGGAAGGAGGAAGAGTGACCTGCCTTTGATTTCTAACTCCTTTTGAGCCCTGCCAATCATGGCCCTCTGCCTGGACAAAGTTCAGAGCAGAAAATTGGACAGAAAGACAGAAAGAGGGGGAATCAACTTTGCAGTCAGCTTTGCTAAATCCCTGAGAATTTCATGAGGGTTGCCAAGTGGAGAACAGCCTGTTCTGGGATCACCTGACAACTGCTTTCAGGAGCTGGAAGTTTTTGCTGTCGTTACTGCTTCCCCTATAATTTTGACTATTTATTATTATTATTGCTACTATTATGACTTTAATTTTAGAAAATTACTTTGAGAAACATAAAACAAAGGATATAAAATTATTATACTTACAAAACATTTAGCTATTTTAAAACATTCATAAATACCACTATAGTAAAATACTTTTTTCTGTTTTACAAACTGCTCTGAAGGAGCAAAACATTGTAAGGTTTCCCAGCCGCTCAGAGACAGCTTGGTACTGCGGGTTATTGAGAGTGATGGAATTGCTTTCTTTGTAGAAGAAGGGAAAAACAGAAAAAATAGTTTGTGCTGAATGTATATCCCAAGACTACAGAGTCATAGAATCATAGAATAGTTAGGGTTCGAAAGGACCTTAATATCATCTAGTTCCAACCCCCCTGCCATGAGCAGGGACACCACACACTAAACTATGTCGCCCAAGGTTCTGTAGGACTGGTACTTTAATTGATCTCAGTAGAACAGCTCATGTGAATGAGGATTATTTCTGAGGACAAGGAAAAAGCCTCTTGTCATATTCAAAACAAGACTTTGTTTCAAAGCATATCTTGAGCCTAGCAGCCTCCTAACTTAACTATTCAAATCTATTCTTTGGTTTTATTTTATAGTGTTCAAAAGGCACCTTATCTTACAAAGAAGTGTCCTCTTCTCCAGTGCACACAGGCTGAATCCACAGCACCACAACTAGTCACATACTCAGCTATGAGCTTACCAGAGAGGATAGGAACAGCTCAAGGAAAATGTGCATGAAAGAAGAAAAGAAAGAAAAAAAGATTAAGAGGTAGTTACCATCCGTTTCATTATGTGCTTGGACAAAATCTTCAGGCTTCTGGCCTGGACAGGAGGGCAGAGAAGAGCTAGGAATCTCCCTCAGTCATGGTTAGGGTCAGCAGCAGCATAAATAATGCATTGGCAAAAATCCCCATGGGCAAAGTGGTATCATAAGTAGTTGTTTTACTGGGGACATCTCAAAGAAGTGGGTCTGAGGGAGGGAGGGAAGGGACTGACGGCAGCCCAGGAAGGGCTGTCCATGCACAGGGGTAGGACAGACAGCCTCAGGCTGGAGCACAGAGGTGGGTGAGCGAGATCCTGAAGTGAAGCAGGGCTGCTCCTGCATGGGAGCCCCATGAGAGAACTCGGGACAAAGGTGGTGCAGCAGAGGGAACAGGCAGGGAAAGGACTGCAGGCAGCTGGCCTCTTGGTTTTATAATAAAAGCACCCATTCCCTGGCTTTTCTGTGCATGCATAGGGTACCAGGACCTAAGCCTTCCCCTCCTTGCATTTCATACATCCCCCATCTCATCCTATAAACACATAGCCATCCTGGCTTCTTAAATCACCAGTTTTCCTTCAGGTGAAGGTTTGACAGCAATCTCAGAGAAAGGATGACTAACCCCATGTCCAAGCAAAGCAAGCCTGGGGATCACGTTCTCCTGGGCAATGCACTGCAGGATCCTGGGTGCTCCATACAGCCCTCCCATGCAGGAGGCCAGGGATGAGATGTACAGCCCTAGCAGAAACAAGAAACCCACCAAGGATACCTGGAGGAAGCAGAGAGAATGCAAAGTTGATTATATTGTTCTCTAAAGACCCCGAACAGTCTTAGATGCATGTATTTTAAGAGATCACATGCATTTCATAACATTGCTAAATGAACAGAGTGAGCCTTGGTAAAGCAGCAATTTATCTGGTCTGTGGTATAAAGTGCAAGCGATTAATACAGGAAAATTATCCCATAAAAGTAATTTAATACTGAACATCCTGTACCGACAGAGCCATTTGACAAGCTCATATCCAAGAAATTCTTTGCCGCTTGGAGCAATTGCATCAAAGCAACAGCTATTAGATTCCCCTTAAGTAACTGGAAGTGAGTTTATTTCAGGAGAGGTCACTTATATACAGAGCTCATCGTACAGGAAAAGCTGCCCAGGCTTCCAACCATCCAAAACAGGAAGACAAACCCCTGGGTCCCAAAGGGGAAAACCAATCCTGAAAGAAACCCACAGTAAAACCAAATTGAAATTGCCACCTAAACAAATGGCATCTCAAAAAATACGCACTGAAGGATATAATACAATGACCTTATTTTCCTGTCTTCAATGAGAAAAGAATTTCCTTTGGCCAACACAAAACTTAAATCTTTAAAGCCACAGTGCTAACAAGGCTGATTTTATTACTGGTTTTATTGAGCACCCTTTCAAATGGGGAGCATCTCCGACAGGCATGCAGGGAAAGTAGGGCAGCTCATGGTCTATCACAAGAGTGAGGACTGGGATCCCTCTGCACAGGTCCCCAGTGCTGCAAGCATAGGCAGCATGTCTAAAAAAACCCACCCAAGTACACAAAACCCCACAATACAAACACTGTGCAAGAAAGCCTTGAAATGGAAGTGGTCCTGGTACCATGGTGTAAGGACGTGAGCAGATACGCCCAAGGAGACTACGGTCTAGAGTTGCCTGTGCCATCCCCAAGTCCTGCAAGACCATACATGTCTGACAACCAGCAGCCAGCCACAGAGAATGGCAAGACTGAGAGGAGTAATACCAACACAAAGGCCAGGCACGGAGAAAAACCCCAAATTTCGGTCCAGACCCATCCTGCCCATACTCCACTGCAGGAAGCTGCTGGAGATACAGACAGACATCCATGGCAGAGGATGTCACTAAACGCAGGTCCCCTGCATCCCACATGTTCTTTGCTCCCAAGCCCCCTGTCGTGGAAAATGAGGTCTAAATAAATGTGGGTCCTCCCAGCTTCTGCCCCTGTTGAAGTCAGGTGGCACATGTTTTATTAGAAAGAATTACAAAAATGTACATGGCTAAAGATGATTCAAGCTTATATTTGCCTTTTCCTCACGTATAAAATCCGCACACATCAAAGAGGAGATTGGATAAAAAGCCATAAAATGCTTGCTGCTCAGTAAAGGCATGTAAAATTAACATTGTGGTGCAGAACCATACAAACTTCCTACCACAACATTTATTTTCCCCATGATGAAGTCCACTTGCCTTGTGAATTTTATCTGGAGGGACAGAAGAAACTTGAAGCAAAGATAATCAATTATCAGTTTCCACTAGACCAACAGACAGACACTCGACGGGGAATCTTCCCTTCCCTCTCCTCTAATCATGCCCTGACCTGAGAAATACTTGGAAGACACAAACAGTTGTGCTAGATACCACATATTATTTTAGCTGCCAAAAATGCTTGCATTTAAATGTACTACTTGGCATTCAAATCAGGGGTAGAGGGGAAGAGTCCTTTTCACTGATGCTGATGAAAGTATTTGCTGGGGGGTTTGAGCATGGAGAGTGTGAATACTTTGTAAGAAATTGGCACTTGGAGCTCATTAGAAGTGAAATTACTGAATCTCATTTTTATGTTTCAAAAGCCAAACAAGTATTGTAAGGGAGAAAAGCAGCCAAGCACTCGCTCACCTGTGAGTGACAGAAAGGGAGCATTTGGATGTGTAATGATCTCTCCCCGCCTCTCTCTCTTCAAACAAAGTCATTAAAATCTAAAGCAGCTTGGAATAACTCAAAGAAGCAACATGAATATTGGGATTGCACCACTGTTTTGTTCCGTTCTAGGGAAAAGAAAACTGAATTTGCTTTCTGGGGGCTTGGGTTGGTTGGTTTTTTTATATTTAACATTATGTAATATCTTCACATTCTTTACTGTGAGATTTTTCATCCATTCTGTACCCCATGGGTTTTGAAGTTAAACCACAGCTTTAACAATCTCTTCAGTGGATTCATTTAAAGCTGATTCTTCTAGTTACTGTACTTTTCACCTACTAGGTTATTAACACACAAGGACATGTTTTCCCCTGAAAGAGAGATGATTTTTGACTTTAGCAGGAGCCCCACCAATAATTTGGAGCTTATTTGGGGGCTGGAGGAATTCTAGAGCTACAATTACTTAGAAAGAAAACAAAGCCAGATTTTCAAATTTATGTTTTAGATTAAAACCATACTACAAATTAAACAAACGGCAAACCTCTCCATTTTAAATTAATCACAAGAAATAGTGTCAAATATGGTGAACCCATGACACCACATAATGCTGAATAACAGAAACATAGCCCGTCGGTACCCCATCTAAATTAAGACAATAGCACACAGCAAAATCATTTGCTCTCTTTTTCAAGACCTAAAATGATAAGGTTCATTGCCTGTAACACTGAAAACCTCCCTCACGTATATACACCCATGTGGAATGACTTGAGTTTAATAATCCTACTGCTTGCCCTGCAATTATAGCCCACTAGATATGGAAATGTAAGCTTTGCTTGACTTAGTCAAGATAAGCAGCAGGGTTCTTTAGAGATTTCAATTTGGTCTAAGCTTTCACCAAAGACAAAGGAAACACTGAATAAAATACAGCATTTATCATTAGACCATATTAGCATATTTTAGCTCTTAAAGCCATTGCTGGGTGATTATGCCAAGATTCAGCATTACTGGACATCCTGGTGAATGCAAAACTATACAAATAATTGTACACTGAGATTTGCAATGGGAAAATCCCCCTGAATTTCAATGAGGGATGCGTACCCAAATTCCTTAGGCTTTGGAAAGTTCAGTCATTCAGAGAGGCAGATGTCCACTTGAAAGCACCATTATATAAAACCATACTGGGTTATTTGAACAAGTTACCTTCTCTGCTATCATGAAGTCATAGCGGAGCGACTGACGGGTACAAATGGCTCCCAGCAAAAAAACAAAGACCATGTACAGAAACCACCTGCAAACAATACAAATAGAGTATTTTTTTCCAGCAAGACCATTGGTATTTCTGCTCATCAGCAGAGACAGGAGATGGTCAAGTACCAGCAGGTTGTGTCTTCAATCACTCTGCATGGGCTACTCCTGCATGGTTTAGCTTCAGGGATTAATTTAACACCAGTCCACATTTCTTACTGATTACAATGTACCAGGGACAGTTGCAGCGTGACTTACAGTACCTCTGAGGGGAAGCTACCTGCACGATTGATGTGTGCAGGGAGGGAATAACCCAGTCCTGGGGACAGACTTTCTGGGTAGGGCCTGTAGTGACAGGACAAGGGGGAATGGTTTTAAACTAAAAGAGGGTAGATCCAGACTAGACACGACAAAGAAATTGTTTACAATGAGGGGATAAAACACTGGAACAGGTTGCCCAGAGAGGTGGTGGATGCCCCATCTCTAGAAACATTCAAGGTCAGGTCGGGCAGGGCTCTGAGCAACCTGATCTAGTTGGAGATGTCCCTGCTCATTGCAGGGGGGTTGGACTAGATGACCTTGAAAGTTCCTTTCCAACCCAAACAACTCTATGATTCTGCAGGTACACAGATCCTCTCCTCTGGCAGTAACATTAAACACCACAGCCAGCCTGCTCCACAACCCGAGTCACGATCCTCTTCTGGTGTCCCTGGCCTTTCCAGTACTCAGGTGGAGGGATAATCCAGTCTGTCTTCAAAGCCTAGACAGCAGAGATGTGAATGGCCCCAGTCCATCCCTCTGTGATACTTCTGTGTCCTATGGAATTCCCTCACTTAAAACAAGCATCAATTTTGGCAGGAATCCCTCTGAATTGTGAAGATCCTTCCTTTCTGTCTGAACCTTGTTACACAATTAAAAGTAATAATTTCAAAAGCAATTTAGGTGGCAATGAAAAGAGTCAAGAAAACTTACTGAGGTTTGGGGGTGTTTTTTAATATGTAACAATATTTTACTCCTGGAAAGCAGAATTTCCTGGGGAGAGCACTGCTCGGAGATGAAGGGCTCCTGCACTCCCCTGGCCTTGTAGGTGGGTATGTCATCTCACCTGTCTTGGCCCCATTTTCCCAATAATAAAATTTGTATTTTTAAATTTTTTAATATTTTCTATTTATATAGAAAAATAAAGCACTTCAAAATCAACAGCAATAAGGGACAAAATCACACACCCTAGGCCTTTGAGAACTTTGATCCCATTCTGGGACAGCCAGGCTGCAGCACAGGGGTAGGTTGTGTGCTAGCACGAACACACATCCCACCCAGCAAGGGAAAGACTGATTACATCCACATTAAAGAAACTCTTCTCTAACCCACCCAGAGTAGGTGGTGGTAATGGATAATAATTTGAATGACAGCCAGACTTTAATTTTCCAGATGGTTAGTAATAAAAGGCTGATGGGAATATGAAAGAGATTGGTCACATCCAGGGCAGTCTCCAAAGAGTAAATTTTTCCCAATTAATGACTTACGAGGTGCCAATAGCAGCCAGAGACCCCAGGGGGATGCTGGTAGCAGGCTTCTGGAGATCCCCACTCATGTTGAACCCAGCCATCACACCTGTATAGATGCAGTTTAGAGTTAATCTAAGTTATAGCGTATACAATAGGTATTACAATATGTAATATAATTTAATCAATCAGTTAACTGGTTAACCAGTAACTATATCGCTTCATTGCACTGCCATACACACAAATATTGGTTTCCATTGATGCTTGGTAAGAAACTGTTCGTGTCTTTGAAGCAAGCCACCAATAACACGTCTACAAAGAGCCCTTTGTCCAGTTTGAACAATGATGGTGAGGGAAGCAGAACAAAACCCATCTTATCTTAATGCAAACCTCACAGAAGACAGTGTTGCCCAACTGTTAAAAAGATAAATGCTACTGTTCATCACAGCAGTGCATTCAACGGGTGGTAGCACCCCCTCAGACCAGATCCATTACAGTTCCCTGCATTCATGGGGGACAACCACCATTACAAAACGGCCTGTCCTGTCTGTGCTTAATGACGATCACATGCGCATTTAGCAGAGGGAATAACAGCGCTCAGCACGTAGCTGGCACCTTCCAGCCAAGGGATCTGCTTTGGAAGTAGGCATTATCTCTACTTTGCAGATAGGAAAATGAAGTGCTGAGAGGGCGAGTGATTGTCCCAGCAGCATGTAGAAAACATGTGGTAGCACTAAGAATAAAGTACTGAACTGTTATTTTAGGCCAGAGTACAGGGTATTGTACAATCAGGAAGAGTCCTTAACCTAAAAAATTGCCATCTAAGACGGAAGAAAGGGAAACAGGATGAAGCAATGGATTACAGTCTCCATGTTGAGGCTAGGAACCCAAGGTACAGATTGGTTATGAGCCTTTGCCCATAGTTAAAGGAGGAGTCATACCAGACTTGGCAAGAAAACACAACTTTTCTTGTCACATTATCTGAAAACTTTTCCTAGAAGACTTTGGATATCTGCTATAAACAAACAAAAAACCAAAATAAAATAAAAATCAGTGATTTGTAATCCTGATGAAAATTTGGACAATTTGAAGTCAGGACAGAAAAGCCTTTTTAAGACATTAACTTCTCCCCATTGCTGTCCCACCCCTCAGATGTCAGATTAACGTCTTCATAAAGGCGCATGGGCCAGGTGCCAGCCAGCAGTGCTCATGGGATAGTCCTTGGGAGCCAGAGTGAGATCACCACAGAACAACAATGAGAAGAAGGACACCAGCACTACGGCACTTGCAGCATCTGCCAGCCCTGGCAGCAGGGGACTGACCGCACATCGTTCTGCCACTCGGCTGCCAAGTCCAGCAGTCATTCCTCATTTTCAGAGGGCACAAGACTGATGAAGGCTCCCAGGCTGCGCATCTGAGTGACAACAGCTCTAAAGCAGCGACGCCCCATTGCATTTTAAAGCTCAAACATAGATTGCTGCTTGGAAGAGTTTTCTCCCTTGATAAAGGGTGGACAGGAGCCATGGGATAAATCCCAGAGTAAAGGAGGCAAGCCCAGCCCAGACAGATGGATGCCTTCCCTACAGACCATGGCTACTGATAGACTGACAATAGAGAGCAAGAGTTGGGTTGCTAATTGAGAAACAGGGGCTCATCTCCCTGCTCTGTCCCAGGCTTTACTGCATCTTTCCAGCTCCATCTTCCTGTCTGCTCGATGGGAATTGTAATACTTCCTCTCCTCACTGTACTGCCATAAGGAGAGCAAGTTAACGAGCACAAGGCACTCCCATGTTGCCAAACACATCAGCTAAGCATCCAGAGCTTTATTTATTTATTATTAATATTTTTCCTTGATCATCTTTTCTTTCCCCCTTGATCATTCCACTCAGCAACCATCTTTTCCTGTCCTTCTCTCCATCACAGAACCAGAGACCCAGCAGCCACTCCCTGGTCCCCACGGGCTCCTGGCATTCCTCAGCTCCTGGAAGAGCTGTCTTCCAGATTCAGAGCAGATTTAAATCCTTGACACCATACCGAAAACATTACAAATCAAAATGAGTTCTTAATTTTCTCCTGGAAGACTATTCTGTGGATGTACTTCTAAACAGCCCTGCTAAAAGCCTGTCAACTGGTGTGCTTTTCCCTAGATAAAGCTTCCAAGTGCTGTTCAAGCACTGCTCCTTTTAAACAGCTACACGATAGGCTTAGCTGGAGGTGAGAAAAGTTAAGAAGGCAGAAGTCCATGGAAATGGTCACAAACATCATGCTACATGAAGTGTCTATGAAGCACTCTTCTGATGGCATGCTACTTTGCAATTCAGGGGCAAAGCAGAAAGCTAAGAATGCTCTGAATTTTTATTTCGAAGGGAACAAACTATTGTCAGGACAGCTATTAATCTCATGTGCCTCTTGGCCCAGTTTCCCAAACATCTAGCACCACCTCTAAATCTTCTAGCTAGAGCTTGACTCACCTCTTCCTCATCCAAACTCCTGCCTCAGCAAAGCACGGGGGAAACACCAAAGTGGGGTTTGCTGGATGGGATATGAACAAAGCTGAAGACATGTGAGTCATCAGCACAGCGATGACTGCACAGCCCAGGCCGCCCCACTGCCTCCCTCCACAGACCTACACATATTCACAAGCAGCCAGGAGATGACCTGCCAGAGCCCACATAAACAGGATCTTGACACTGTTGCCTGACCTCCTGCCTGGCAGCAGCTAGGGGTCAGACCCAGGCCAGTGCACACCATTAGCTTCTGTCAGGATCTCCAGGAGCTCACCAGAGCCTCATGGCTTCACTGCCAAAGGCCAAGGCCACCATAGAGGGAATCAACAGAGATATTCTCTGCCACTCAGGCCAAAGCCATCTTCTCTGTGTTGCAAGTTCATCTCTGACCTGACCAGTACAAAAGTATGGACAATCTCATAGTACAGATGTATGGACAATGCCAAAGCCACCTGTCCACCACCACCCAAAAAGTAATTCTCCAGACAGGCTGAGAGCTGCCAAAGAGCAGTACTGAGAACGTCTTTTGTGAGCAGCAGACTGACCACCCCACTTTTCAATGAAAGAACAACCTGGTTAGTTATCAAAAAAACCTAAACAATCTTCATCACCCGTAGCCTCTGTCACCTGCTGCCGAAGAACTGGTCTGACTTGTGGGTAGCCACAAAAAGCCTTTCCAGGGACTCTAGCTACGCAACAGAAATAAAACCCTACACTTGCTTATAAAATGCAACAATAAAGAGAAGCTGGGACATTCCTTCCTCCAGACACAGACCTGCCCCTAGGGAAATGGCCAATCTATTCTGAACTCAAGCAATCATATCTGCAGATTGTCCACGGAGAAAATTATCCACCTCTCTGTTTCAACGAGATAGCAGACTGGATTTTCCACACTGTCTATTATCTCGGAGAGCAGCAGATAATGACAAAGCTTCTGGACAAGGAAGCATGAAAAAAACAGTCAACTCAGCCAGGAAATTATAGTTGAGACAGTCTGTACATTGCTGCTATTCCCAGCATAATCCAGTCCTGGGCATCATCCAAGGGCCGGATACGTGCACAAGGGGACCACCTACATTGTACATTAGGCACAACCATCACCACCAGCTCTGGCTTCTAACTCCATCAGCCATGGTTTATAACTGTAGATATGACTACCTGCAAACACCCAGTGCATTTTCCAGTGAATTTACCACAGAATGTAAAGTTTTAGTTTTGTTTGTTTTTTTCTAATTCACCCAAAACATGAAGAATGGAAAATCTTAGATAAGAATTGTAGCTAATTTTTTTAAAGGGCCAAATTCTCCACTGATGTAAGCTGGCAGCTCTCCATTGACTTCAATGGAGTTGTGCCAGTTTACATCATCTGATAACTTAGCCCAAAACTTCTAAATCCATTTGCTGTCATTTTGAAAGTGCCAAATATGGTTTATTTCAGAACTGGTTTCAGTACAATGATATTTTCCACTAACACCACTTCAAACATCATCTTACTTTCTCGTATCACATGACAACACACTTCTTTCATTAGACAGGAAACCTCAGGGATTTAGTAGAAAAACATTCTCTGCACAACAGAAACAACCTGTAACTTCATTTTTAAAGTGCATTGACAGTTGCATGGCTGCTGCTAGGAGCTGAACATGGGCAGGCAGCTCCCAAGACTCCCTCCCCATGCAAAGCCCTGGTTAGGTGGGCAGCTGAGTGTTTGAATATCACAGTGCAGCAGCAAAGCATGTGCATCAAGAAGGTGGTTACAAACACACAGGAAAACATCTGGTTAATGCACAGAATCTCTATATGGGTTATGTTCACATCCTGAGTAGCAAGTATGTTAGTCTTTTTGATTGAAGACAGCAAATACAAGTCTTCCGTGCCCATTCTCTCCCATTCAAGCCAGCTCTAGAGGTGTGTTTTGGAACACTCAGCTACTTCTCGATTATTAAATGACAAACTTGGGGGAATAAAGCCAGCTGCACTGCACACCCAGCTAAAATGGCTTAAACAGCTACTACCCAGGAAGCAAACAGACCAGCTTCTGCTTACTACTGCTCAACCATAAAACTGGGATAACTTCACTTGTGTTGCTGGAGTTGTACCAATAAAATACAGAGAAACAGGGAAAACAAACCAACCTGGAGCAAAACAATCCAAAGAGGATACTCATAGGAGACAGCATGTCGCTACTGGTCTTCAAAAGGCTGGCATGACCACCCCATCCCCTGCAGCTGAAGCACACACCCAGCTTCTCCTCCTGCCCATTCAGTCCTTCAAGGGTCCCCCCACAGGTCTTGCTCCCCTTTCCTGAAGTGGCTGGCCCTCTTTCCCCCAGCCAGTATTTCTGAAGTTTCCATTTCACTGCTATTTCTGGTGGAAAAGGGCAACTTAAACCCATTTTTCAGTACATCTCAGAGACCAAACTTAAATCAGTTGAATTCAAATAAGCAATTCAGAAGGAGAGGAAAAAGCTTATCCCAAAGAGATCAAACCAGTTTCACGTCAAAGAGGAACATTTCATACAAGAAAGGCCCAAACATCTTGTTTCACAATTTCCTAACCATTTTTTTAAAAAACTTTTGTTATCAAAACAGCATCTTAGATTGTAAACTCGCATATGCTAAAAATTAAAAAGAGTAAACAGAACATTTATTTATTAAAGATAAACAGAACTTTTTTGGGGTCAAAGAAATGTTTCAAACTGGCTCAAAGTAACCCCTCAAAACTAAACAACATATTGTTTCGCTGAAACTCTCCCCAGATTTCTGTTAACACAAAGGATTTTGCTTCCAGTGCTCCAGCTGGGCCACTGCAGGGGTTCCAGCAGAAACGGGTACCACTTGGGGATGGTGCTGGGCAAGCGCAGGAGCACAGGCTGGAGGTGATAACCTGGGAGTGATGTTCACGTGTCCCTGACACTCTCTTTCATGTGGAGTGGCTGGGGTCTGACATAGCCGCTCGCTCACGATCTGCATCACACTACCCGCCCTGCATCAGAGGCACTGGCAATCCTATCGTGTCTCTCCAGCCTGCTATTAATTCCGCTGCCAAACCCATCCCTGAAGCGTCATCTTCAAACTCGTGGACTGCCTGTCCTGCAGGCTCAGGCTGCATCCAGGCAACACCTGCAATGCGGCGGAAAGCAGCTCTGCTCCAGCATTGGGGACCTTGAGAAACCCAGGGTCCTCTCTGCAGCCCTAGCATCACACCCCCAGAGTGGAGAAGGCAGCAAGCTAAGCCAGCATGGGTCAGGTGGGACATGGGAGAACCAGCCCTTGCCCATTGCCCCAGCTCTGGGAGATGTGAGCTTTATTCCCAGACCTTCTGAAGTTGCACTGTGCTCCCCAGTTGTTCTGCAGTAGAGAAGTCTTGATGCCCACCATAAATAATTCTTAAGCACATGACAAGTTCTTCCATATAAAGCACTGAACACAACCCTATGTTTTATAAGGCTCCTGAACTCCACAGTGCTACAAACAGCAATAGCAAGAGCAATAGCAATGTTGTATGGTACCACTGGTACTGCTAATCCAAAGGAATAACTCAAATACCATAAATAACCAAGCAATTAGAACACATGAAAAAGCTGTGCAGCAACCAAAGTAATTATACATCATCCCAAACTGTGTTTTCAGAGAATGTTTAACATTACTACTGGTATTACTACTGCTAACTAACAAAGCAACAGGCTGCTAGGGCTTTAAACAAATTATATCTATTAGCTTTGGCATTCTTCCTAGCAGCCAAGCATTAGCAGTGATGAAGAACCATTTAACATGGCTAATCATTGCAATTTTCTGCACGGCTTTGTCATAACTATTCCTCTTCTATTACCAGGGAGCTGGAAAAAACTGCTTTCGGGCATCAGAGGCAGGGCTCATGAGACAGGTCTCTTTCTTTGGCTGAGGGACTCGCTTGGGCCAGGTAGGAAGGACAAAACAACTTCTCCGTGGTGCCATGAGTTCAGGCAGGTGAGTTTTCCAGGAGGACGTCTAGAGCGAGGCAATAGCCAGCCTCATAAGCTGGGAGAGAGGATTTCAAAGGAAAATTTGAAGTCCTGCACTAGATGAACCTGACAAGTGACAACTTCTGCCACCAGACCATTCCTCCAGTCCCATGGTTCACAAAATCCTTTATTTTGTCTCTCTGTACCACAGCAATTCCACGAACAACTTCCAGTGAGTTGCTTAGAGCTAATCCTCCGAAAATTCATTCTGTAATCCAAGGATTCATTGCTATGGAAACTGCTTATAATCGGTACCTTTTATAGCTTAAAAAATCCAGCACCAACAAAAGGTATTGTAACTCCAGTTAATAGTTATTTTATTCCCACTGGAGAGTACCAGCTTTGGAAAGTGGACATGGATCTTCCTGGTAATTTAAGGGAATGAATAATATGAAAGCATCCAATTAAGATGATAAATGTGAGCTCTGCTACCATGCAGAGATGCATCTCTGACACTGTGCAGAGTGGTGGGTCAGTACCATGAGCAATGGCATCAGCCCTGCTTGGCCATCTGCCTGACGTAAGGAAAGCACTCCTGTGGTCTTCCCATCCTCCCAGTGCAATCAAGTCCTACAGCTTATCTAACTAGATAGATCCGCCTTTTTCCAAAAGCTTCATACCTTGTGGCCTGATAGCATTGGCTCAGATGAGTGCTTGAGCCTTTTCCTTGTCAGGGAAGGATTTATATCACCCCATCAACCCATAGAGTTGTCCAGCAGTTTCTGACCACAGAGAGACAGAAGAGGACATCCAAGTGAACAAAACAAGACTCTGCAAAATTAGAGGTGCTGGAAGAAAGCCTGAGCATTTTTAATCGACCACATGAGTCTGCTACGGCCGAGTACAGTCCCACTCACCTTGCCTTTGCTTCTGCTTATCTCCAAGATGTGACTGTGGAGAGAAAGAGGGGAAGAATAAAACTTAACTGTACCTGTGGCAGCTGGGAAAAACACTCCAAACACAGTGAAGAAGGACTCCCCCTGGCTGTAGTCTGGCAGCGTGTTGTTGAACATAAGCTCTTCAGAGTAGCCGACGAAACCGTGTTCTGCAAAGACACACAGGGTGAGAAGAGAAACCACAGGGAGTGCAGGAGATCCTCCAGCCTGCTCTCAGCAACCACCCACCCTCTAAACATGTGCAACACCAGTGGCTGTTTCCTGGGATATTTTAAAAGGATGAATGTCAACTTATTCGGTGGAGCGAGAAGGCAGAGAAGAGGTCAGTGTGGTTACAAGGGCACAAATGCCAGGGAAAGGTGCAGCAGTGCAGGCCAGCACATCGAGAGGCACCCACAGGCTGGGCAGCTCTCACCAAGCTGGAACATGGATCATACCAAGTCCTGGCTGCAAGCAAGCAGGACACTTCCTGTAAAACCTGTCCACTGCAGTGATCAGCTAGTATTTATACTCATTTATCCATGCCACTTTAATCCTCTTTCCAAATAGAGCAAAATTATGCAGACATAAGACAACTGCATCCCTGGGCAAGCCCTCACACTGTATCCCAGTCTTGTGTTTCTGGCAGTCAAGCTCCTGTACAGACAAGACCTGAGATGGGCCCATGCTGTGAAGCTGCTACCAACACACCCGGTTTATACACCGGTTGTCAGTGAGGCCAGAGCCAATAAAGCCAGTTTGTTGTAGGATGGGCTCTTCCCTACAAGATGGGTTTCCCAGTGGAGAAGGAATAAGGTGCTCTCCTGTTGCTGCGTTATCATCCCCAAACCAGGACTAAACACGGGAATGTTCACCATGACCAGCTTCCCCCTTCCCAAATCTTCGGCAGATGTTTGTCATGGCGCAACAAGGAACAAATGCCAAGACCTTGGACCAACTTCTGCCAGGTGTTTCCAAGGTCATATACACAAACAGGATAGTTTCCAAACAAAAAGTTTTACAGAAGATGGGAAAGGTAGGAAAGCAATGGGTAGACTATCAACATCATGAAACTGGTTTACTGGGTATGTAATGGAGGATCCTGCTCCCTCACTTCACGTTAGAAAGAAAAGTCAAATTCATCCACAAACCTGGATTTGTTAGGAATAGTTGAGCCCAACGCCTGACATGCTGACTGGGCATTAATTAGAAATGGGTTTAGATGCTTATAGGCAGAAAAGGTAACTCATGAAAGCAGGAATTAAGGAATTCATCATACGTTTATGAAATTAATAATTTCATTTTCAACAGATGACAGTGCTTTTTAATGGCATATCTCAACCTGTGGAAACATCTCCTGCCTGTCAGTAGTCCAAATGCTCATGCCAGCTGGGGGTGGAAGGTGAGCGAAGCCGGTTCATTTTTTTCTCCTGCCACTCCAGTCTATTTCCACAAGACACGTGACTGCAGTAACTTGAATTTTCTCATTAGCAGGCAGGAGGTTGTTTATGGCTGCACAGGGTGATGGCCAGAAATTAAAAAAAGACTCCATCAAAGCTATCCCATGCCTCAAAGACAACATTAATGATGTTTGGACAATAGATTAAAACGGAAAACTAAATCAGAGCTCTGAGCGCAAGACATATCCATTTAAAGTCTCAGAATATAACTAACCACAAAGCTTTGAAGTTGCCACAGAAAAAAACCCTATAGATAATCAAAAGTTTCCTACTACATCTGCACTCATTGTGTTGCCCAAACATGGATGGAAACACACTGACAGAAGAGGTCTCTTGCTGCTAGGCTTTTTAAAAGCACCAGCCATCTTCACCAGGAACAAACCCCACACAAGATTTAAAGGGAATAAGCTCAGCACAACACACTGATCTCTGGACCTCACAGATGTCCACAGAAAGTGCAGCTTCTGGAGAAATAAAGGGGGGATTCGTGTAGGCTGTATGTTCCCGCTAGACCAGACCTGAGCTCCTTCAAGTGGAATTCATGCACACAATGTGCATGGCACATGGGCTCGCTGCAAAGCTCCTGCCAAACTGCTTGAGGAAAAATTTGATCCCTGGCCAAGAGTTTTTCAGGAAGTATGTGCTCCTCACAGAAACGTTAGTGTTTCATTAATGAAACAAAGGGAATAGGCAAAATACTCATCTTATGCCTGATGCATAAGCTATTTGCACTTTTTAACAGCATCCTTTCACCTCCTGGAAACAGTCCCCATCCTGCACTGGCAGAGTTGATGGTTTCTGCCAGCCTGTAGGACTTTGTCTTCATCAAACCACAGATCGCCCTTTTCACACCACTTTCCCAGCTTGTGTGAGGTCACCTGGAAGCCTGACCCTCTCAGTGAGGCTGCTGCAAGCCCTTCCCGGCTGGAGGTCACCAGCAAATTGAGTCTTCATGTTCTCTTTTCCATCGCCCAAGCAGTTAAAGAAAGTACCAAATAACACCAAACCATAACCAGACCCTTGCAGAACCTCATCAGGCACAGTGTCCTGCTTCACGAGTGAACCATCGCCAGCCCTGGTCCTCCAGCTGGGCTTTGGGGCTATATTATTCAACAATGGGCTGACCCAGGCACTTTGGGTGCCTCATGTCTACTTCCTTATACAAAAGGCCAAGTATACAACCAGACTACATTTTCTGTGACACCATTTTGGCCATACCATGACCAAAGAGAGACCGTGAGACCCAAGAGTCCAACATCCAACCTGCATCTCTGTGCGTCTAACCCCTATTAATCTTAAGAAGTCAAACGATCCCTTGTCCTCTATCCATTTGTCTGCTGTTGCCTTTCCCACTTTAGTCCCCCAAATGTAATTTTTGGGTGGAAGAAATAAAGCCCAAAACTATGGCAGATGTCACGGGAACCAAGAAAACAACAGTGTGGATTTGTTGAAAGAGCCACAGGATGTACTTACAACTCTATCCCACTTCTGCTTCCTTTCCTCACTGCTCTGGCGGGCAAGAGGAAGCCCAGCCACTCCACATTTCCCTTTATACAGAACCAGGAGCTTTCTTGTCTCATTAAAGAAAAATTCATCCAGAAGTTACTTGTTACTGAAACCTTATTCCTCAGTCAGTCACCCTACCTTTGAAGGAAATCTCACGTCCCTTTTGATCTGTTCTACACCAGGATTTGCAATTGCCATTGGTTTAAGCAAGCTATCAGCACGCAGCCGTGGAGCTGAGAACATCACACTGTGCGTATCTCCTGGCTGCCCCCATGCCTCTGACCAGAGCGACTCATTTGTGACCTTACAGCTGTCATATTAGCAGGACTAATTGTAGCTGACAGGGCAATTGGGCTGAAAACAAAACAGGAATCAGCAACTGAGACCAATCGGTTAAACCAACAGAGCACTCGGCTGGTTGTTCACAGAGTCAATTATCCACATCCTATTGAAAGTGCACTTCAAAAGGACGAGCTTCGGAAGGAGGAGGGAAGGAAATGTGATAGGGTCTATATTTGGCACCCTGATCTCCAAACAAAGCAAGATTGCTTTATTAATTTTTTTAATTCTTCTTATTTTTTGTAAGAGGATCTTTTCCTCCAGCTTACTGCTGGGTACCTGAGGAGATCCAAGCCAGATTCCTTCCTCCTCACTCATTACAAAGTGTTCGTCTGACAAGTTTTGCTCTCAATTAATATATGCAAGCCCACAGCCTCTAAATCCTGCTTTTAATGATCCTGCTCTCGGCTGGCTTGCAGTGGGCTAGAGCTGAAGGGCTATAAACAGTCTTCCCAGAGTCATGCTAGAAGGAAAATAATCTCGTTCCTTCTCTGTGCCCTATCAACCTTATGGGAAATGCACAATAAAGATGGTATCAATTTATTGTCATCATTAGATGCTCAATAAAGAGCAGGCAAATAATGGGTTTCTCAAGTGGTGGAGCTGAAGTAAATAAACAACAGGGGGAAAAATTACTTAGAGCAACATCTGAATTATTCCTGTGATTTCTGACAAGTCTTTCCAGGTGACCTTATTAAAATTATGAAATTAACAATAAAAAACACCTAGCGAGTTTCAAATGGAAGAGCTTCCAGGATGAAGATCCTCCGTTCACAAGCACAGGGGGACCCCAGTGGGCTGCAAGTCAGCCTGATGCAGGCAGAGGAGGAGAAGAAGGAGGATGGCCAGGATTCACACATTCCCCAGCCACCACAGGTGCTTGGGAGGAGGTACTGGCCTTCACCTGGTTGCCACCACTGCATCCCCTGTTTGCCCCAGCTGGTTTCCATATTTGAGTTTTTCTTGCACTTTCTGCCATCTCTCACCCCATGGAAGACGATGAAAGCAGCTGAGGTGGTTTTCAGCACTCAGGACACCCCTTAGCAGGGTGGCTCCTCCATGAAGCCCAGGGTTTTGGAGCAGGCTCAAGGAGGTTGAAGAAGGGGCATGAGGCAAAGCCGTGGTTATACGGGGTCAGGCCATTATGCAACGGCACAGAGGACGACGGTGTTGCCAAGTTCCAGGCAACCTGGAGCTCATTACAGATTAGTCAAGCCTTGGCCAAATTCAATAAGCCTGTTCACAATCTTAAGGTTAAGTAAACCCTGGCACCGAGGCAGGGGCTAAATGATGCAAAAATGGAAAACCACCTTAAGAAACAGCTCCCTGAAGACGGTCACGTATTGCACTCTGCTTGTTATTAGAGATTTTAATTACGAAGGTGAATGCTGAAGGCTTAAAACGGTGAGATTTTTTCCTTTTCCTAAAAAAGTAAGCCCACACGTTCCTGCCTAGAAGGTACTTGCTGAGACTTGCTTTCAGAGGAACAGCTGGAAGTGTTTGTCTTGCAGCACATTTCCCAGGTCTGACCCCAGCATTTTCAGGATCCTGTGTGATGTAAGATAGGGAGGGCCAAAGAGAAATTATGTATTGCTGGCATAACTCTCTCTCCCTTTCCCATTTCTTCTTCCATCTCTAAACCTTCCTGGTATAAGCTCTAAAATCCAGTCAGTCCAAGAGCATGTGCTGGTGCAGGTGCTGGAGATACCTGGACACACCAGTGTGGAGAGAACTGGAATGGCCCTCACAGCCTGGTCCCACAGCTGCCATCTCACCTATACACACATCTCCACAGTAAGATAAAGTTTCACTTCTCACCAGCCACCTGCTTACTTTTTCCTCCTCCAAACTCTAAGCTGAGGGCAAGGTACAAGCCCAGGACTTTGGGGCAAGTCAAGCCCTGTCGGGTCAGTAACTCCCAGAAGTTGTGGTCTATCGGATGACTGTTGGATGGCTTAAACCAAATTAACTTTTACCTAGGTTGAAGTGCTCTACAGAAGGGAAGGAATGAAATTCTCCCTCCAAAAGCCCTTGGAATACTAATTCTTCCCCACCTGGCACAAGCTCATCAATGGACGGCCTGATGGTCCCCAAACTCACCAAAACATACTTACTACCTATAGCCTATCACATCTTCACTTGCCAAAGGAAAGACAGGTGCACTTGGCTTTAATGAAGCAACATTTTGATGCCAAACCACCACCAGCAATAGGGTTTTCATCATCTCCATGTGCAACTGCATATACACAGGATTAACCATCCACATAAACTGTGGATGTGAAGAGATGGAAACAAAGGCATGAATATTGTACAAAGCCCATGGTCTTTTTATACTTGTGTTTTCCCCACACCATGCACACGCTAAAATCTAATTTGAGGTAACAAGCAGTGGCAGGGTCCTCTGACACAACAGCTCTGAATGATGCTCTGCGCTGGCACAGCCATGCTCCAGATGGCTCTGGACTTCCCTAGTGAAGGGGGTACTCACACGTGCCAGAGAACGATGTGGGTATGGCTGACCACAACCACAGCCCGGCAATACCACGCAACACAGCCAACAAAAGTCTCCGAAAACAGTGCACCTCTCCAGCGGATTGGCATCATCAAAGAGGCATGAAAAGGGCACCAGCTTCATGAATAACTCTTGAATCACCTTTCCCAACAGAATAAAAAAATCAATCAAAGCAGTGCAGTCACAAGCCCCATGCCTCTGCATCCCCCTGTGCACACGCTTGGCTTCCTGTGTTTGGGCTTGTTTAACACTGACATTAACAATCACATTTCCAATGCTCTTCCAAGGCCAGGCCACTTCTGCAGCCATGCCTTTATAACCTCCCAGATACAGCTCCTGAGGAACTACCAATATTTTTTCCCAGGCAAGTCCAACGCTACCACTGCTACTCCCAGGTGCTGCCCCACTGCTGCCAGCCTGGTACAGGGCAGATGGAGGCAGAGATCTGTGAGAAAAATGTGGAAAGGTTGGGAAGGAAAAGAGTGAGAGAGAGGCAGGGCTGGAGGTGGACAGAGGACAGTACGGTGGGTTTTCCATGCTACCAGTCCACTGCTCAACTTGCTGTGAGATGAATGAACAGACTTTCACCAGAAAGTCCCAGCCCTCTAGGAGACAGAGAACTGGTGAGTCATGAAAGCAAAGCGTGTTAAGAGGCAGAGCTGCACTGGCAGGCACAGAGAATAAACATGACCTTTGCTGAACCTGTATGGAGATACAAAAATGCTTTGACATTTTCCAGGACGTCTCCTGCTTCACCTTTGGATATACGAGTTTTGGCTGGAAGACTGGGAAGAAACAGAAGGAAAAGAGAAGAGCTGTGCGGGAGCAGAGATAGAGGAGAATGGGATGGACTGGAGAGATCAATGTCTCTTTCATGACACGTACCACTGGACTCGTCTATCCAGGGGACCACATTCACCAAACCCAGTTGTCCTTTTCTGCAGCCCCTGTGCAACATGTGTGCCATGTGAGTCAGTGTGGATCAGTATACATTTTCTACGAGCCAGGAGCCCATCTGCTCCATGCTGGACTTGTGGGCAGCAGCATAGCTCCGTAGCTGGAGATGGGATACATGCAGCCCAGCCCAGAGAAGAGCAAACACAAGACTTCTGATACCTGACCCTGCAGATTCACGCTCTGTATGTCACAAATGACATCAGTCCTTGGGTTTGTCTTAGTCCTCCAGGCCACATCCTACCTGCTGACAGCTCCCACAGCCTCAGTATTTCTGCTTTGGGAGTCTTAAAACAGGCGAAGTTAAAAATAGAGAGGAATGTCTGTGTTGAATGCACACAGGTCAATGATTATGCAGTGACGAAAACACAACTACAATGATAGAATGTGGCCACACTGATGGATCAGTGAAGAAAGATGGCAGAGCATCTGCTCAAGCTGCCAGAGCACTGACAGATGGTTAAAGCAGGAGCTTCCCACCTCCTGCTCTACCCCACCCCAACCCATGCCACTGCAGGCAGCCCTAAACACAAAGTACTGGGAAGAAGAGGTAAGAATGGGAAGGGACTAAATTCCCTCTGTAATTCATCCCTAAATCCCAGTTAAACACATTTACAATCAAAACAGCTCAGAGGAATCACAGACCCTAGGCCACAGGCAGCAGGCGTGAGAGTAGCATCTCGACTGCTGCTGTTTCCCCACATGGCAGGATGGTGCCAGCTGAACATTAAGTGCTGGGCGCCTTAGCCAGCACCTCAGCGTGCCTTGCTGGCCACAGCAAGAGTGTTCTCAAAAACGGCAAACCAAAGCTGAGCAGCATCAGGCAGCCTGGGGCAGGGAGAGGAGACCATTGCTCTTTTTCCACTTATGGCAAACGAGTAAGCTTCTATTGTATCACTAGCACTAGGGAGATAGTTTCATAAATTAAGACAAACAGCAAACTAACATTTGAAATTCATCAGAGCTGCAAGTAGCAAAAAGTAGACAGTTTTCTGTGGGAAAAAAATATGGTAAGAGGGGATAGGGAGAAAGGGATCAGAGCAATTTTAAAGAAAGAAGACAAAAAGTTCCCTTGCCCAAGATGTTCTCTGCACCCATAATAAGCCTGGCAAACCCAAAGAGAGAGATTATGTAAAGTCTGTAATTGAAGGAGTGAAAGCCACAGTTAAAACAATCTAAAAAGGCCAAGCCCTGAGAAAGGCAACTCAAATCCCTTATCTTTTGATGGAAAAGAATGTGCTCCCTGAGATTAATGACGTGTTTACCCGAAAGGAAATCACCGCCCTTCTGAAGCAGCGAGTGTTTGTTCCTCCCAAGTCCCTGTTTTCTGCTCCAGAGCTGATCTCCCAAACCTCCTGTTTAAAGTCAACACACAATACAGCTTCCTGCTGCCATGGGCTCCGAGGGATCCCACCATTAACCCTCTCCCAAAAAACCACCCTCCACCGCACCTGCCCATCCCCAGACACCACTGGTGGGGAAGAAAACAGGGTATTTAGATCATGCTTAGAGTGCCAGCATGGAGACAGGCATCACACCAGTGGCTGCCAGCAGCCTTGCTGCAGGGCAGGGAATCACCCCTGTGCGTAAATGTTTCTCAGTTGAGCTGACACATTATCAAGCGTGGAGACTGATAGTGCTGTCGAGGGGAAGCACTCACTATCTGTTTTCCCGTCTTGTTCTTCTCCAAAGTCTCTGAAGGCAGCAGGCGACCTCTTCTCAAGTTGCTCGGGGTTTTGACAAGTGCACCCTGCAGACTGGCTTGGGAAGAGGTTTAACACCAGCCAGTGCAATGGTCTGCCATGTTTTGGAAGGCGTGGAGAAGCATGGGATTTGTGCACTGAAAACCCTCAAGTGAGCAAGAAAGTCTAGAGCAGAAGCACCAGGAGGTGATCTGTTTGAGGAAATCTGCAAAACCCCACTCAGTGACCATCAGTCCTTTGCATACGTGACAAGCCCAAGTATCCACATGTTCCCCTTCTGGCAAATGCACCCTCAAGTAAATGCACTCACAGTCCATCCCTGATTTTCCTCATGAAGCACCCCAGCCATGAGAGCCATCAGGTCACACGCATCCTCCTCTCCCTAAAGCCAATGGACCTGCAACAAAGGATGCTGGCCAGCAGCTAAAAGTAGCACAAAGGGCAGAATAAACAAAGAGAGCTGCTTAAATCTGTCTCTGAGATTCATATGGAGCTAATGGGGCAATTTGCACTTGGAGGATGCCATCACCTCTCTCATGAAGCAGCCAGCGCACTCCCTGAGCTCTCCCCAGCCACATCACATCTCCTGTGGGACTGGGCTAGCTGGGAGCAAACACCAGTTTCTGAACAACTCCCCGTGTGTCTGCGTTATCTCCACCTCAGCTTCTCAGCAGGATGGAGAAGTGGAAAACCATGAGTGTACACAGAGCACACACAGAACCTGGAAGTGCCCACACGGGCAGATTCTCATCATGGAAGCCCAGCACCTCAGCACTGCTTAAATAAAGGAAAACTTAGGAATGTGCCTGTGGAATTAGCTCGTAGAGCTGTTTGGCACTTATTCTGTCTCTACAGGTTGGGGGGGGTTAAGTATTGGGGGGGGGGGGGGGTTTTATGTTTGGGGGGGGGGGGAAAGGACAAAAGATTGATGTTTTCTGCAGGTAGAAAATCTGAAATTTTGGTTAGGAGAAAAAAAGGAAGAGATTTTAACATGAGTATTTCAACTTTACAAAGTCTACTTATGTTTTATATTATTTATATACAAAGCTAAGCACCAGACTTGCCATAATATATAAAATCCTTCCATTACTATTTTATTTTTTGATGTGGTATCTGCTACTTGGTTTGTTCAGCAGTATTCAAACCAGCCAGCAGAAATGGTTTTATTCCTTACAAAGAGGATGAGAAGTAAAACATCTCTTGCTGCATCCTTTTCTAGGAATACAGTTTGCATCAATGGGATATTGTTATTTATTATAGAGCGGTATTTCTTGGAAGTCATGCCCAGAGTCTCTGGTTGTGAGAGGCTCTGCAGAACTTCTCTGATGAAAACCCCAGCCCTGATTAACCAGAATTTAGGCTGAGTCAAGTCACAACAATTGGAGGAAAATGAACAGCAGTTAAATGGCAGCAGCGATGACACACATCCTCTGGACACGTTGGGGTGACCCCCTTTCTAACTCGGGCTACTCCATGGACTGTTTGGGACAAAGTCCAGTGCATGTTGATCAAATCCCATCTTTTAAAAGAAATCAGTTAACCAAAATGTAACATAATCCATCAGACCCTGCCATGGTCTACAGACTCTTCTCTCTTCTGCCATATGTAACTAGAGCATCCTGTACTTCCGAGTTACGGATATATTATCCAGATGACAGTGGTATTTCAAAAGAAAACTATTCCGTGTGTTAGATTTTTGAATCTGTGTCCAAAGCAATAGTTTGATTTTACTTCTGGGAGGTTTTCATTATCCTCTGTATAACACACAAAGCTACAACTTTAAGTCTAGTTTCAGACGGCAAATCAAACTGAAAATCAGTGTTTGATTTCGGAAAGGTTGAGCGAAATGTTGTGACTTGAAAGGATTTTTTTTGTTGTTGTTGTTTGAGACTATTAATTGAATTCAGTTTAAATCAGAGAACACATTTTCCCTACCAAAATCACATTTTTCAATGAATGCATTTCTCCTTGGGGTAGAAAAGAAAACAGCAAGAATCACTGGGCCATCATCCAGGCCAACGAAGGTACAACAAGGCTAAAAATCTCTTACCTACAGCCAAAAAAGGCCAAAAATTGTTAACACAAGTCAGCAGAGAAGAGGATGAGCAGTAGATAAGGACCCATGTCCCACACAAAGTTTTTTCTTTAGCCTAGGAGAGGAACGCAAGCTAGAAGTGAAGTGGCTGGAGAAAGAATCTAATATCTAGAAATTATGGTCATAAATTAAATCCCTAAATAAGGAAGGATGATTCAGGGCACAGCTGAACTGTGACTGGAATTAAACACTGGGGGAATGAAAAAAGAGGAGGTAAAATATCTCCATCCTTTGAAAAGAATTATGTAGTGGCACCAAAAAGAAAAAAAAAAAAAAAAAAAAAGAGAGAGAAAAAAAAGATGGATGCAATTAAATAAAGCTATCCCATTTAAATACAGCAACAGGGAGAGATTAAGAGATCATGGGATTATACATATCTTCTTCAAACCAGTCGGTTTTATTAGGTCTCTAGCATTAAGCAAGCTGCTGCTGAACAGAGGGCTGCACAGGAGGTTTTGTGGGTGGAGCAGGTGGGGAAAGCCCATGTGAAGGCAGGCTCTAGCAGGGGACAGAGTGAGCCGAGGAATTTCAGGGTTTATTTACAAGCTCGAGGAAGATGATCTTAGCATTGCCTTGAGGGAAAACAGCAAAGAAATTAAAGATTAAATCAACTGTGTACAAAATATTCTGTATAAATGAGGAGCAGTGTTACCTACTGAGCGAGTTTAAACCTGCAACAACCTCAGCAAACCCTCTCCTGCTCCAGGGATGGACCCAGGCCAGCCCAGCCCTGACAGCATGGTGCAGTGCCATGCTTCAGGGTGTCACAGGAGGCCAGGACCCTCCTCATCCTCAGCAGTATGTGGCCAAGGGCAGTTTGCTCCTGTGCCCCATGTGGCCGCTGGGACAGTGCAGTCTGGAGAAGACTGAGGAGCACAAGAGGTCTTCCAAGAAATTACGATTTAATGCAGACAGGAAAGATATCAGCCGGTCCTCAAGTGCTCAAGAGACCCAAAGGCTTTAGCTGCAGGGAAGAGGGGTTAGACTGAGATAAAGCAACTAGAGCAGAGTCCCCAGGGACATAGTGGAGAATCCACCACTGCACATTTCTAAGAACAGGTTAGGTGCAAATGACATCCCCAGCGCAGCCCGGCCATTGCAGGAGGGCAGGAACCTGCAGGCCTTGAGCTCTGCTCCCCTCCTCCTTACCCAGCTCCTGGGAGATGCTTCAGGGCAGTGGGCTCAGAAATCCTGCCTGGCCCCAGTGGGACAGGGGCACAGGGATGCCAGACCCAGCCCCCAGCAGCTGTACTAACACCCTGAGCATCTGCCAACAGGCAAGACCACTGCTCCTCAACAAAGTCCTACTGCCAGCTGTCCTCCAGCGAGGAAACACTGTGAAAACCTACCTACAAACAGGGTGGCAGAGTGGAACCACACAACAAAGTTATAGCTCAACCTAATTATTATTATTTTTTTTTTCATAAACTGCTTTAAATGCCTACTTCAGAGTGCCTGGGCAGAGTGGTGCAGCTTTCCTCTCGCTATCTAAATAAGGCCCCTAACAATGTTATCACTTTTCAAAACACATCTGTCCCACAGCTCCTAGCCCAGACAATTGGCAGGTAACCAGTTAATAAATGTCTTCGCCAGACTGTTGAATAGGCTGGCCCTGGCTCAAGAGTGATGTCAGGGCCATTCAATGCACTATAATTGGAAAAACCTGGGGAAAGCAATCCTGTGTTTTTTAATAAATAAAGACCACATTAGCAGCCCTCTGCTTTTATTCACCACGGTGTCTACCTTGTTCGGTAGCACTGGGATTTTTTTCTACTGCTGCTCACTCAGTGATTTCTACTTGGAATTTAATGCCAGTTTCCAGATGTGTCTCAGGCCAGGAAGCCAGCAATCAGCCTGGATAAAGCCTCTGGGATTAGCTGCAGATCATCTTCTGACACACACATCCTTCCTGCACCCTCTCCTATGAAACTGGGGCACACCCCATGTGCCCAAAAATAAAATAAAACAACCCAGAGCTGAGCAAAAGTCCCTGATTAGGATGCTTTGATCACTTTCAGGTTAAGTATGTGGGAATATATTTAATTAATTCAATCCATCAAAGCCCCTAAGGCACTGTTTGAGGGATCTTTTTACATCACCAGTGTTTATATACGTATATCACTTTAACGACTGCAGGTTCCCTGTCTGCTGGAGCAGCCCCAGGTAAAGCTCATCTCCCACAGCTCCTCACCAGGGGTACTTACAGGAAAGCATCAGCTCCCCTGGCTTGTCAAGGAGAGTAAATCCTCCAAAGGACTCACCCTCGGAGGAAGAAACGAGGATGATAAATTGATAAATGAGTTTTCCGGGCTCTGTATGAGCATCCTTGGGAAGCTAAACCCCAAGCTGGTGACATGAAGGATGTGGTTTGCATGGAAAATAATCCCAAGCAGAAGCATCCTGACAGCAACGTGCCTTTCAAACCTCCCTGCATCTCTGAGAAACGAATTACCCAGTTTTCCCAGCCCAGAGGAAAGAGGCTCAGCCCCATGCAGCCAGGCTCCACGCTTGCCCCAGCCACATGGTATGTGCTGCAGGATAAGGGGGGTCCCAGCCCAAGGGGACCCAATTATTGAATTCCCAACAAAATAATTTATTTCTTTTTCCCACCAGGCATTTAAGAGGCTGCTGATGGGCCCCTTCTGCTCGTGTTGCGATTCCTTTCATCTCTCCAACAAAGCACTACCAAATTAACACCAGCCCTCTTCCCAGCATTCACCCCCATCCATGTGCTCCCCCAGCGGCTCTGCTGTAACAGGGCACCTGAGAGCCACTGCCAAACAGGAAAGCAGGCGCCTAATTGAAAGGGAGTACTTGGGAGTCACCCTACACAAAAATTAGCAGAGATATGCTAGGAAAATAAAAGAGTGGGCATTAACAGTGGGCTTATCTTCTTTTTCCGTGACTCTAATGTTTGGGATGTGAAGAGGCCAAAAAGTTTCACATACTGTTCCGAGGAGCTGGTCACAGAGAGGAGCATCATCCTCTTCCTTTATGTTCATTGCTCCCACCAAAATAACTCAGGCTGATGTTTTGGTATAGACCTGCAGAATTAAAATGCCAATGTGTGCAAGCCAAGAAAACTCTGCATTGCTACTATGCGATTTTATAGCAAGTGCTGGGTGTTCTTTCTATGGGTTGAGAAGTCAAGTGCTGCCTGATTTCAAGTCATCTGTGTTAGATTTGATAAAAGCAGTTAAGCTATGCCTAGGGAGAAAGAGAACATGGATGTTTCCTGGCCCATGGAAGGAGCATGGGGGTCACCGTTTCTGAAGGTGGGACCAAATTTTAAGGTGAGCGTCCAGAGATGGCTCAAGGAGGCTGGTTTTCAGACAGCACAGGGAGCTCCCTGATACCAACCCCTTGCCAAGATCCCAGCCTGGGACCATGCCTGCCCTCAGGAAAAGTGCAGCCGGGGCCAAGAGGAGGATTTAGGATTAACTCCATAAAATCAGCGAGTCCCACCCCACCCTGCAGGCAGCCCGCAGAGAGGAGCAAAAGCCCTCGGGGCCAGGCAGAGGGACTCTACAGGCTGCCTGCAGTCTCACTGGGATCCATAGCACCAGCACACTCCTGGAGCTCCAGTGTCTGCTGGAGCTGCGCAGCTCCTCCCGCCCCAGCTCTGGGCTCCCGAAGACCGGCCAGTTCTCAGGGTGGGAACAAGCCACAGCAATAGAGAGAAAGAGAATTAAAATAAGGAGAAAAAGCAGCGGGAAGCCCTGCCGAGAAGCCCCCTTTTGTGTAAACATGCTCTGTCCTCAGACTAAAAATAAAGGCAAACCACAGGAAGGGAGTGAGTGCTTGGACAATATCCGATTTGGTGTGTGCCTGGGTGTGAGCTGAGGGAATGGGGAGAAGAGCGGGGGGCTCCACCCAGCACAACCACACAAAGGCAGCCGTTTAAGACCTTCAAGATGGACAGGCATTCCTAGAGATTACTTAAATCCAAATAACTGCTGCTTGGCAGATGCTCAGTCCTTTGGTATGTGCACAGCACTTGGAAATGTAAGCGAGGGAAAATGCTGCCATGGCAGAAAAAGGAAAGGCAGGATGACTGCACGAGGCCTGTTTTACAGGTTCAGAGACCAAAACCTGAGGCTGTGAACTGAAACCCCATGAAGCTGTCATAAAACAAGGAAGCAATCCAGACAAGATGTCAGCTGAAATCTTTCCAGCTCCCAGGTCTGTCCTCAAAAACGACCCCTCCCCGCACGCTGCCCTTCACATCTCAGTTACTGCTGCAGCCTAAGAACGAAACCCAAAACAACTGCATGCACATGAGGGCTGCAGAGAGCTGATCAGTTGATTGCCCACCCCAGAGGGGTCTCAAATGCTTCCCCAGATGCTGGGCTCAGGTGCAGCACACCCTGCCATTGCCATCAGCCGACTCTCAAGGATGGAGCTTCACCGACACCTACCGCAGGCTCTTTGCAGGAGGGATGCTTTGCTGACTAGCACAATCACACCCAAGAGACAAGCATCCATCCATGCCCTGCAGAAAGCATGCAAAGGCGGAGCGAGGAGACTTCCTAAAGCCCAGTGCTCACCGTTGATGCTGACACACCACTCAGAGGCCTTCTGGGGAAATGCAGGACTTGGGAGTAACCAACTCGGAACAGTTCTGTCGCACAGAAGCGGTTTGTAGAAACGGAGAAACCCACAGCTCTACCCAACCAGCCTTATGGCTGCAGGTCCCACCGTACAGGCAGGGTTGCTCTGGGCTTCTGCTGTTTGGGGTTTAGATCTGGCCACCATCAGCCTCATGCTCTTCCATGCACTGGAAACCCTCCTCTCTTTAACCAGACACAGCTAAACTGCAGCACCTGCAATGTTCATCTGACTTGTTTCCCTTCTTTTCTCTATTTTCTGACAGAAGAAGATGACATGGTGCTCAGCAGTGGAAGAAATCAAAGATGACTACATCGACCACAACTTGGGCATGTTTCCCAATGATGTTTGTACTCTAATTCTCTCCTCCTGACCCCATGTTCACCTTCCTACTATCAAGTCTCACCCCGAGTATTCGTTTTCTCTCTGCTAATAGAAAGGTCTCTGGATCCACATTAAAGGTCTCCTCTGAGCACAACTGAAATGCAAACTCCCCTGTTTCCTTTAGAAAACAGCTTCCTATGAAACACAGCTGTTTGGAGCAGGTCAGTGGCTTTCTCTGCAAAACGCACCGCACTGAGCTCAACCATCCTCCCTTCGTTCTCCTTTACAAGTGTCTGCTGAGACTTTCACCAGCTTCCATTTGGGGCATTTCTTACATGCTAAATATAAAATGCAAACACCTTTCCACGAGGCTCTCTCCGAGACGGGTGCAGCACAATGGTTAGCAAACCTTCTGTCCTCACCCCATCAGCCTCGCACCCTGGACCGGCAGCACAAAGTAATACAGCAGCATGAAGACAGCTGAGCCATTGCTGCTGTGAACATGTACGTGACCCACCTCCTGCCACCAGCTCGGCAGCTGAATCCCAACTGTAAATCAGAACCGAAGATCTTTCCTTTAAACCAACTTTAGCAAGTCGCTCACAACCCCCTAAGATGCTGCTGGGCACAGGGGAAGCCAAGAAGAAGGTGACACCTTCCGTTTACTCAGCTAATTACACCTCTTTACTGCTGGAGCGGCCACTGCGGGCACTCACCGCATCGAGAGACGCGTTTTGCAGGAAACACCTCTGCACCTCACAGGGATGAGGACGGAGGAGGGGAAGGGGTTCGGGGTGCAAGCAGGGCTGCGGATGAGAGCCCTGAATCTCCACCTTGCCCAAGCTGAAGCTCCCGCTGCAGGCTGAAGTCGGGCTGGGGTTAATGGAGACCTGCACCCACAGCCCCTTGAAATCCCAGGAGTCACCTGCCCAGCACACCTAGCTCCCCCCTCGGACCCCCAACATAGTCCTGGGCAGTGAATGCAGCCGTGTGCGGCCCAGCACAGTCTAAGTGACCTCAGGGGTCTCTGGGGAGAAGACCTCCTTAATGCAAAGTCACAATCCTCTGCTTTCACAAGCACCGTGCGTAACGCAGAGTTAGCAGAAGGCTACAAAGAGCGACTGCAAATGCATTCGGTCTCCGTTGTTAGCAAATCTCTGAGTGCAATACAAGTGTAACAACAGCACTCACTGAGAGTTCAATTCCTGAGGTTAAACACCTAAACTAATAAAACATCTTCAATCATGCCCTGGAAATACTTACTCCTTGCAAAATTACAAGTTGCCTCTAAAAGTTCAGTACCAAATGACAAGGGGTGCATCTGGAATCACAAAGATACCTAAGGAGAAAACCCTGGGGGATTAACACCTATTGATCCCAGTGTGATGAACCCCCAATTTTACCTGGATCAAGGTGTGTAAAGGACCCGATGACAAAGTCCAGCGTTGACACAGCCAGCAGGAAGAGCAGGAGGAGCTGGAGCCTGATGATCCACTTCACCCCAGCCAGGTTGATCCCCAGCAGGCCCAGCAGGACAGCCAGGGAGATCCCGCGCACTGCCCAGATGTTGCTGAGGCTCAGGACATCTGCAATGGACTCTGCAAAGCCGGTGATGTACATGGCACCTGCAACGCACTGAAGGACAGAGTTCTGTGAGTGCCCCGTGGGAGAACAAGGGATCCCCATCCACAGCTCCCACGCTGGTCTGGAGGGTCTCCGTTCAGACAGATAGAAGTTTGTTGTCACAATACAATCTTCAGTGTTACTCTGGCCTGCAGGGACTGAACCTTACTGCAGTGAGACAGCACACTGCCAGAGCAGCATACTTACTGCCCAGGTAAGCAGAAAAGCCTGGGCACTGGGGCCAGTAGCCCACCACCCTCCCAGTGGCTTTTAAATGTGCCCTCCATTAATGCTCCAGGAGAAACCACACTGGCTTCTCCAAGGGAGAAAAGGATGGGACAACCCTCTAAGTTTCTTCCCTTTCTTCTGTTTCTCTGAAGGAAAGGGTTCCAGTCCAACACCTGCCTGAAGAACAGCAGTTTGCTTCCCCCTTCATTGCCTCCCAGAGGTTATTTTTAACTTGGTGTTTAGTTTGGATGTAAAGTCTGATGTTTCACCAGCTCCCCATCTTGTTGCTGGAATGGAGCCTGCACTTCTGAGGAGAGTACGTTGTGCAAGCCATGCCCCCTGAGCTCGCGGGAAAGCTGCTTGTTTGTCTTGCTGCAGGACATGTGCTCTGCCCAAGAGTCTGCAGGACGGGACGCGTGCAGGTCAGTCAGGCCTCAAACCCCACTGCAGGGCAGCAATCCTAACTACCAGGACTAGCTGACATTTCAGCAACAACCCTTTCCAGTGCATGGCAACCCTGGCAAACCAGGTGGGGACACACATCTGCACGCTGGCATGGGTAGTATGACCTTGGGTCCTGCAACCCCACTATCCCTGTCCACAGACGAGGGATATGCAGCACAGCTCCACATCCCAGGAGGACAGCAAAGCCCAACTGGGTCTCAGCTCACCTTGGCTGATGCAGCAGGAGCCCATCTCTGCAGCAGCCCCTGGGCACTGAGCCGCCTCTCACCACCCAAGAAATGAGTCCAGTCATTCCCCAGGGAATGGAGAGCAGACCAGGGAATGCCAGTCAGACCAAGGAATGGAGAATATCCCCATTTCTGCCTGGATTTGCCTTGTGTCGGAGGTTACAGCGCTCCATGAGCATCTTGTAGTAGGGGAGCAGCCTGCAGCTGGTGCAAAGCACTTTGGGCAGAAAGCAAGGCCAAAGAGAAGGGAAAGGCATCAGCTTTCAGGAGCAGGCAAAGCGTTCCAAGCAAGCTGCCAGCTCCCACCCCGCAGCCCCCGTCCGCACGGGATGCTCTGCCGCAGCTTTTACAACCCTCAGGACAGGCTGCAACCCGATTGCTTTCCCAGACGGGGTCTGCTCGGAGAGCAAGAGTGGAAAATATGACAGGAAGGATTCTCATGTGTGGCCCATTTCCATATCTTGGCTTGTAACTGTGTTCAGTTTGTATTTCATGGACTCTTGCTTTTAACATGGAGTGAAAGGAGAAGAGGGAATTATTTTTGGTTTGGGGGGGTTTACAGGTTTTTGGAGATCATTGTAAGCCAGTCAGTTAAAAACAAACCTCAATAAAAATGCTTCTCTGCTCAGCACATTTTATCCTGTTCATAACATCTTTATAGGGGGAGGGGGTTAAGTTACTTCAGGTTTAAGAGATTACTTTCCCTTCTTTATGTTTACTACTTGTGTATTTCAGTGCTTCACTACCATGATGGCTCCTTGGGGTCTTTCAGAAAATCCAGAACTGTGACTTTTGGATCTCAAGAAGTCAACCAGCTGTGGCCCTTACCATTGCCCTTACCTCCTCCCATACCAGCTCCGCTGCTGCTGGCTCCTACAGGGAAGCATCCAAGGTTTGTTAGTGCCTAAGGGCACATGGGGAGCACGCCAAGGCCAACCTGCCAGCCCACAGCTGTTCACTGTGCTTTAGGTGGCCTGCCTGGCCTCTCCCACCTCGGCTTTATTTCAGCCTCCCACCAGCACGGGCATGTCCTGGCAATGGGGGTAATTTGGGATGGGAGGGCATGTTCCACACAGTTTGCTTGCTCAGCCAGCCAGTTCCTCCACCGTTGTGACCCATGCCAGGCAGTGTACTGCCATGTGCAGGCTTGCTCTTGGGGAGCACAGCGGGGCTGAATGCACCCCGAGGTGCTCTCCCATGTTGTCCAGCATGGTGGAGCATTACTCAGATTTTACTTGGCGCATTGCTTCTTGAAGCAGGAAAGCACAAGATTAATATCTGCATGGCAAAGTTTCCAAATCTTCTTTAAATAATTTTTTCTTTAATTACCTGGCCAAAAATATAAAGGAGGCCAATGGTGCCCCCTACTTGACCTCCAAGGACAGTAGAAATCATGGAGTAGACCCCTCCACTTCCAACGCTGCACTTCTCACACACTCCAATTCCAGATAAGACTGTCACCAGAGCAACCAGGATGACAAAGGACACCAGAAACATGCCCGTTACAATGCCAGTGTTTCCCTGGAATGGAGGGGGGGGAAAAAATCAAATTAAGATCAACTCACACCAACTCTGTTGAGACAGAAAAAGGACCTACCTGCTCCTAGTCACTGGTTATCTTTGACTCTGGAGTCATTACAGATTAAAAGAAACATACATACACACCCCTACTTATCTAAATAATGTAACTGATTGCCAAATTCACAGTTCCTATTGGCACTCCTTTGAAGAAGGCCTGTCTTGTGTCCTGGGGCTGCCTGACCTTTGCATAAGCAGGTTCTGCTCTGTGACCAGGCTCCTGCATGAATCACTGATTTTGTGCTCTGGTTTAAAAAGAGCGAGGTCAGACAATTCAGTCACCACGGGCAGGGGATCACCACCTATTTTCATACTTTAGAATGACACGCCTGAAAAAGAACACTTTCATAACAAAAAGTAGTTTCAAAATTGAACCTCTGGGGTTTGTGACAGATGATTTATTAACAGCACCAAGCTGGCGTTTTAATTTTTCAGAACATTTACCTATAAAAGTTCTGATCCTCCCAAACAATGAGACACCAAAGAACAAAACCCCAGAGGCATCACAGCGCGGAAGATAAATCACCCTCTCGTAAAGCAGCGCACGCAGGCCCTTATCTGCAGGACGTACACTGAGTGGCAGGTGGCTCTGGCTCTCCCTGTACTCGGGGCAGTTTCCTGCAGAGGATTCAGCCCCAGTGAGTAAAACCCCCAGTGCTTCCTGTGTGGGGCAGAGGGAGGGCCCCGGCAGGAGCTGCTGCACCAGCCAAAGGCTCCACATGGGGTGACGGGCAAA
>NW_009941383.1:0-6496 GCF_000696875.1 Nestor notabilis | reverse complement strand
CTGAACAAACCCAGCCACAAGTCCCTGCTGGCAACTTTAAGCACCAGTGTAACCCTTATATTGGGGGTCCAGTTTGCCATTTAGGTCAGATCTTCAGAAAGAGAAGGCATTCAGTACCTCCAAAAGCATTTAAGCACCTCTTTGGCACTCAGGACCTTCCAACCTTCTTGCACACGGCTGTAATTTATTTTCCAGAGTCAAAAGTTTTCCGTCCCCTGTGCTGCAGCCCACCTTCCCTCGCAGACAAACCGCTCAGCACACACTGCTTCCAACCCTGCAATCAGACATCTCCTCCAGTGCCCAGCGCTTCATTAATGCCTGGCCTCCCCTCCCCTGCCTTTACTCATATTACAGGCCACGTCCACATCCTCCTTTCCAACCTTGCTCCAGCAGTGCTTGTTCCTGAGGTCATGCTAGCCTTGATGGGGTTTGTTTATCACCAGCACTAAAAGGCTGCTTCCCAGCTTTGGGGTGGGCTGAAATCCCAGGGATTTTTTCTTTTCTCTTCTTTTGTGAAACAACAGAAAACATACCCAGGATGTTGCTATCATCAGAAGATCCTATTTTGGTTCAGCATCCTGCTGCCTTTGACAGGGGCGTTATCTGGTCAGTAGGGAACAGAGCCAAGGTTTGTTACAAATGCAGCTGCTGGCTGGGTCAGCACCACAGCCTGCTACAACCCAATACTACCCTTTAAAAGGACAATTGTTCTTCTTCTTGAACAGCTTACCCTCAGGTTAAAAGGGTTAATAAATCTGACACGTGACAGAAAAGGAAATAAAAAAGCAAAGCACACATACACGGACATACACGTAGCCTTGGGTTCTTCCCAAATCTGCTGGTGACACCAGGCTACGGCAGCAGCTACGTAATGGGCAGTTCCCTGGTTTCCACAGAAAAAGAGACTTAGCATGGAGATCAGGGAGGAAGGCTGGGCTCACAGCAACAACAGCAAACAGAGAAAGTGGAAAGAAAGAGCCCCCATTAAACACTGATCCTTATTTATGCATGCGTGCTGCAAGGGGTTAGTGCAGAGTCACAATAGTTGCTGAACGTTTTGGCGAGATTAGGGTCCTCTGGAACTGCAAAGCTTCACCAGCCCTAGCTCTGGAAACTTATAGCAAAAGCCTGACTCTGCGAATGGCTTGACATATGCCTGTCCTCTGCCAGGGGAGCTCTCTGCCAACCTCAACTTCTCCTCCCTTCCTTTTATGCTAGCTTCCAGCTGTTTCAGTTTTTCTTTTATTTACTGCCTTTGTTTGTATTTGTCTTTGCTCCAGCAATAACTTGCTTTCAAAGGAGACATGGAGGAAATAAGATCAGGAGGAAAAGGGAGCTAGGAAAATCAGCCCAACTTCACCAGCACCACGACTGCAGCTCCCCTCAAAGCTTCCGCCAAAGCTATTTTCAATACAGAGTGCAAGTGTCTTCCTGCTCCTTTTGGAAGATGTCCACCGTGCCTGTGACATGAACTCGTGCCTGTGACATGAACTCTGCCTGGAACTCAAATCCCACGTGTCCCTAGGGGAGCTTTCAACATTTTTCATCAGGAGTTGGAGCAAAGACGCTCTCCCAAGCTCTGACCCTCAGTGAGATACTATTCTGGATGCATAAGTGGAAGTCACTTTGATAGAGATGTCAGTTTCACCCGACTGAGGAGTCTTCACTCAAGACATCAAGGAATCCAACACTGACATGTTTGGAAGAGACCTGCCTCAGCGGTGTTGGGAAGAGACTAAGTAGCCGTAACTATAGCACTACACTTCACCTGAAAAGCAGATATTTTGTCTCAGCAGTGTAACACAAGGATGTTCCTGGTCATTGTTAAGGTTGGTAGTTGTGTTTTTCTTTCTTTAAGCTACAATAGAAAACCACTTACAAAGACCACTTCAGCTTTATATTTTAGTGGAACTTTTTGAAATGCTACAAAACACTAGAGGCTGTAGGCAATGCCTCCCATGAAAAGCACAGAATCCAAAACACTTGGGTGATGATGGAGATACAAGGTTAGGAGGTGGGGAGGACAATGCCTATTCACACATTCAGCCAAGTCAGCACTCACCACAAGCCATCCTGTCCTTAGGAAAAGAACCACTCCAAAAATGTTTATCATGCAAGAGGTGAAGACTCCATCCCATGTTCCAAAAAGCACTGGCTCCCACACAAAGAGCTGAATCTTCCACCAGGGCTTGGTCTGCATTTGAGATACCTAGAGAAAAGCAAAGCCTTTGTTTTTACCTCTCATGTTTTATAGGCAGGCTGCAGAAGAGGTGCAACAGCCAGACACCAACAGTGGGATGGCCACCAACAGCTGCTAAGACACTGCTTTGCTGCAAGTTATCTCTAAGACAAGGGGCAGCAGAGCTGCTGTGAAACCTGTGTCCTGGAAGAGAGGGTTCCCTGTAATACCCTGTTTATATTCTTGTAGGATAAGCAACAACAGAATACTACTCAGCCTCAGCAAATTTAATCCCATTGATGATGTTATATGAACCAAGAACACTATCCAAGAGGTCCTTTACAGAGCCTACAGCTGTACATTGTGCTTCTCCTTCTGTCCCTGCCAAGCACCCCGCCAAAACAGGGTCCTCAGTTCACTGGACAAGTCTCTTAGATGAGATGACAGTTTTCTTACTTTGGGTAAACACGTGCCACAGAGGTGACCAAGACGTGTAGAGACGATGGAGATGGAAACATGGGTTATGAAAGGAAATGGCTTTCCAACATACCTGCTGTGCTTCCTCATGGAACAACTCTTGGACATATCCCTCACTTCTGGCACCATTCAGGCTGAACATCGTATCCGTTGTGTTGCCTCAGCCTGTCCAACTCAGCTCTGACACTACAACTCGGAGGCTGGTCCAAGGAGAAGGTCAGCTATTGTCCTCAGGCAAATTCCTACAGGGCTGGATCCTCCACTGTGGAAGATTCATGTTTTATTGCACTTTACTGTGAAAGCAGGAAAGATAGAAAATATGGCTGTTGCTTTCTTAGTCTGCAGAAGCACAAGGCAATTACCCAGATGGAGCCAAGAGCAGCTCATAGCAAATGCTGAACTGCAGAGTGAGACTCCGGCAAGGAGAGAGCAATAGTCCCACAGTACCTTCCCACGGCCTGCCTGCAGCATAGGCTCCACCATCAGCCCTACATTTAACAGCCTTTGGTGGCCTCTTCTGAATCCATCCGTGCCTCTGGCATCCCCAGGATCCTGCAGTACTAGCTCCACAGCTCCATGGTGTGCTGTCTGGGAAATGCATTTCCTTGTCACCGAGTTTAAATCTGCTGCCTGGTAATTTCACTGCATGCGCCTGTGCTCCGGTGACATAGGACACGTGGACTGTTGACTTCCCAGCACCAATAATCACTCTGCAGCCTTGATGACATCCCCTTCAGCTGTGCCTTTACAGCCTGAAGTCCTGCCAATGTATCCTCTCCCGACAAGCAACGTGGTTACCCCGCTCAGCATGACGCAGAGATGGAACTGGAGCAGCTGAAGGTGTCCACCACTACTCTGCATTCCTGATGCTCTCAGCCACATCCCCTGCACTCATGTACAGGAGGAGCCTTTCCTCATGGCCATACCCACTCTTGTCTGCAGTGGCCCAACTTCAGATTTGTACCTGCCACAGGCAGACTCTGGCAGTGGGTCAGGCTTAATTCAACACCACGTAAGTACCAAGAAACCAGCATCAGGCTAGATTTCAAATATAAATTACCACATCTTTACAGAAAGGGAAAGCTAGCACAAGCATTTCTCTGCCTCAAAATTGGTGGTTCCTCTCCCTATTTGGGTGGTTTTTATGTGAAGTTCTCCCACCAATTGTGGAGAATTGCTTTTATACAGCCCCCCTCCAGCTGCCTGCAAGTGTTAACTTCCCCCAAATGGTCTTGTGATGGCCACCAACCAGTTACCCACAGTCTCCCACACCAATTGCCAACAGAGCCTTTCTAGCTGTTCCTAGGCTACACCATGGCTAGGGAAGAAAAAGATGCTGCAGCCCGAATGGAGCAAGACACACTCCATGCATGCTGGGAGAGAAGACTGTCTGGATTGTTGGCTCTCCTGGGGTGGGTAGTTTCCTGGCAGTGGAGCCCACATGCTTACTAGAACCAACCATGATCACTCAAGGTTCGTACCAATGGCTGGACACCTTACCCGAGACCAGACATCCAATTTACCACAGACACAATCCAGGAATCTTTGATTCCTCAAGCCTCCAAGCTATGGAGACAAGATGACCAACAGAAATGTGCTTTTCCTATTGCTCAGGGACAGAGAGATACAGAAACTACTTTGGGTCCTGATGACTTCTGCGTCAGGGTCTGAATCCCAGCTCCCAGATCAGCACTATCACGAACCCACTTTTATGATTCTACTTTGAAACACTCAATAATAAACAACCGGTGCTGCCACTGCTGTACCACGGTGTTTCAGCTGCAGACGGTCTCCTGCAGCTCGGGTACAATGGACAGCACAGCAGGTTCTTCTTCACCCTGTCCACATGGCCAGTTAAGTAGCACCAAAGCCCTAAGAGTTCACTGATTCCCCACTGCTCCGTCCCCTTTCTCTGAAGCAAATAACCCTTCATGATACCACAAATGGCTGCTGTTGCAGGGACACTGCGGCTTCACGCAGGGCAGAAGCAGCAGGAGCATATGAACTCTAAAAAAAACAAAGCTCATGTTTTTATGCAAATAGCCATACTAATAAAACAAACAAGAAAATGCACAATGTGGAACAAGATTACAGTTAAACGGCCATATTCTCCTTTGACTTCCCAGTGCAGCCCTTCCTTGTCAGAGATGCCACTCAGTAAAGGATCTACTGCAACCATCCAAACTCCTGTCTGGCACAGCACTTCCAGCTGGATGTGGAAAGGGAGGTTGTGGCCCTGTGGCCCCTGGCTCTCCTAAACCACTCCACCACAGAAGTCTAGGAGATGGCCCCAACCCTTTGCAGCAGGCCTGGGTGGCTGAAGCCGCTCACTCAGTGTGCCTGGTGTGCAGCCACAGGTAGGTTGAAACTTGCAAGATACAGGAAGAAGAGCTCCACACATGGATTTCAGACCTGGCACTCACCTTGCAGGAAACATCACCCTCCTAGACATTTTAACCCCCCTATCTCAAAATTTCCTTCCTTCTCCTCAGGGTTAAAACCCTTCTCCCACCCTTTCCACTCAGCCCTGCTCCTGCTCACCTTGGTGTAAGAGCTTTCCCCTCCACAAATACAGGAAATTGCCTCTCCGCTATTGCTCCTCTGCGGTGTTTCCAACCACTTAAAATCTTATTACCCAATTCTGCAACTGTTTACCTGCCTCCTCGATATATGGATCCATTCACCCCTACAAAGCAACTGCAGCAAACACAGGAGGGGCTATAAAGCACAGAAGCCGAAGCTGAGCAAACATGCCAGGACAGCTGCTGCACATGCAGCCACATCCCGACCCATGCAACTTGTGTGGATTTTTGCCATTTCAGGTCTTAAAGTGGCAAGTCCTTGGGGGCAGGAGCCTTCCTCTTGTCCCTTGCCGCACACTACCAGCACAGCGTGGTATCAAAATTGCTGCACAGCACAGAGATGCTTTTGGGCAGTATTATCTGCCTAGGTCACCAACCCAGCACAAGGTTTTTCTGCTCTACACACCTGTCTGCCAAGAAAAACCAAACAGGCACAGTTTCCCTCTAATATAAGTGCACCTCTAACTCGAAAGTTAATTGATATCACTTTTCCTAAAGTTTCTGCCAAAGACACTAAGCAGTCTATAAATTAAAGAACGGCTGTTTTAATCTTTCCAGACCATTTAGTGCTTGAAAGAGCAGAAGAGCATTAGCAAACCTCCTCACAGAAGCATTGCAAAGGCTCACCTCCTTTTCCTGTAACACTTCTATATTTAATTACAAACCCAGATTCCTACGGATGAAACATCCATGCCCTCCACATCCTTTCAAAGCAGTAACGTTTTATTAATTGTCACATTAAAGCCATTCCTAGCTAAGTGTCGCTGCTCTGAGCTGCTCACCAGCTGCCTGATTTTAAAGAAGAAAGGTTAATGCCTTCCTGAGCACAACCGCGTGTGGTCCCACAACCTCCGAAGCCTCCATCCCTGCCAGAGGAGGTACTTCCAAGCCTCCCTCCCTCAAGGGACACAGCAGGCAACAGCATGTTAGTTTTAATAAATCCCCTCAACTCCTCTCCAGGCCAAGTTCTTAAAAACACCTAATTTAGGGGACACTGAGGAAGGAAGGTATTAAAGGGGAACAAGGCAGCTGTCAGTGCAACGAAGGTAACGCCACGCATAGGAGCACTTGGTTATCCCCAGCTATTCCCAGTTACTCATTTACTGCAATAGCCAGGACAATTACCAAGCTCTTTTGGGTTTTACATACCTCTGCGGTGTAACTAACGTTGTGGAACACAAGAGGTGGGGAACAAGCCCGGGCTCACCCCAGCAGCTTCAGTTTTGCAGAGGCCACGGCAGGGCCAGCGCTGCTCACT
>NW_009941382.1:0-13608 GCF_000696875.1 Nestor notabilis | reverse complement strand
CTTGGGGCTGTTGGTTGATGAGAACCTTAACGTGAGCTGGCTTCAGTGTGCTCTTGCAGCTCAGAAAGCCAACCGAATCCTGGGCTGCATTAAAAAAAGCGTGACCAGCGGGTCAAAGGAGGTGATCCTGCCCCTCTACTCTGCTCTTGTGAGACCTCACTTGGAGTCTTGTGTCCAGTTCTGGTGTCCTCGACATAAAAAGGACATGGAGCTGTTGGAGCAAGTCCAGAGGAGGGCCATGAGGATGATAAGAGGACTGGAGCACCTCCCTTATGAAGACAGGCTGAGAAAGTTGGGGCTGTTCAGCCTGGAGAAGAGAAGGCTGCGTGGAGACCTCATAGCAGCCTTCCAATATCTGAAGGGGGCCTACAAGGATGCTGGAGAGGGACTCTTCGTTAGGGACTCTAGTGGTAGGACAAGGGGTAATGGCTTCAAACTTAAACAGGGGCAGTTTAGATTAGATATAAGGAAGAAGTTCTTCACAGTGAGGGTGGTGAGGCACTGGAATGGGTTGCCCAAGGAAGTTGTGAATGCTCCAACCCTGGCGGTGTTCAAGGCCAGGTTGGACAGAGCCTTGGGCGACACGGTTTAGTGCGCGGTGTCTGTGCCTGTAGCAGGGGGTTTAGAACTAGATGATCTTAAGGTCCTTTCCAACCCTAACTATTCTATGATTCTATGGGAAGTTCTGCTTAACTGAATGATTTTTTTAAAAGTTCATCAATAAAAAGAATTATCTAGTTCTCCATGCATCAATTTGATGTTTAGATGCTTCTTTGAACCAGACGCATTTACAGAGGCAGAGTGTTCTTTGTATCATGGTAATTTGGTTAGGCTGGTAATGGGGAAGTTGAATGGTACCTCAGTCCTTAAGCTGAATAGTGATAGTTATGTATTAGTGATGCTTCTTTTCATGCAGTCATCTCACTGTTGAGATAGTTACTGTCACTGATACTGTTTTCTGATACTTTATAGTTGATACTGAGTAATTCTGATGTTGGTTAAATTGTAGTTTCTACAAGTGTTGACATTGGTGTGTGTGTATTTGTTGAAAATGTATATAGTTTTCTTCACTCACTTGATCTCTTCTAGAATTAGTTAGGTGAAGGACATGATTTCTGAGTGGTTTATTTGTGTGTGTGTGTGTGTGTGTTTGTGGTTTTTTTTTTTGTTTGTTTGTTAGTTTGTTTGTTTTTTGTTTTTTTTATTAGCAAAGTGTCTGGAGTTAGGCCAGATTGGCAGAGGGTTAAAGACATAGTACTCTGTGCATGACAGGGTGTTTCTTGCATAAGCTTAGGAATACAGTGTCAAAGTTTAGCTTTGTGTCTTCTTAATGCATGCCATTTCCAACCCAAATGGCAAATTTCAATATGTTCCAGATTTTGATGGCCCAGTTGTAATTGTTAGTACAAGTTGTATGTAGTCCAGGAAATGTTTTTTTTTGTAATACTGTTTGTTAGATTAAGGAATAAAATTGAAGGTAATAAAACAAAAGAAAAACAAAATTATACCACTTAGTCTACTACAGATATCTTTACCTATAAATGATATAATTAAAATCAACAAAAAATAGGTATGCATTTCCTTTTTTTTTTTTTTTTTTTTTTGTCTTTAAGGAGCCAAGTGGTATGATTGGGAACATTAATTAACCATTACTTTCGTACATTTAAGCAATTCATTATAAGCACAGTGACAAAATAATTTTTAATCTGACTACTAGGTAATCAAATAATGAAATCATATGTCCTGTGACGTCAGTATCAATTTCTATCCTGCTTTAGTTGAAATGAGTATAAAATTGGTTGTAGTAGGTATATTAAACCCAGAATGAATCTATATTTTATATTCTTTGTTTAAGAAAAGAAGCTATATGAATACTTATGTGTTATTTTGACTTCATAGAAGTCTAGTAAAGTACACTGGTGTGCATTTATCATATATTTTTAGTTCCACATCATAATTTTGTCTAGGAAACAGAGCCTATAAAGTGTGTGTGTATGTGTGTATATATACATATATATATATTTTATTTTATTTTTCCCCCGAGATAGTCCATTGAAAACTTTAATGGATTCAATTGTATTAGTATCAATAGTTCTGGATCATCCAGAAATTTTTCCTATTTTGAGAAAACTTGAAATAGACATTTCTTTAACACGCCAATTCTTATTACATGCTAAGATATAAAGAAGTATTCCTGACATACAACAATGTGAATCTTAAGATGGAGTCATGCTTTCTATTTAGGGCTGAAATACTCAGGAGTGCTTTTTTTTTGCCTCTTTATTTTATATTTTATATCCAGAGCTTAAAATTAGTGTTCAAAAAGTAATTGGTATTGAGCAGCTTGTGGATTCTAAGAAACTGGAAGGTATGACATTAATTGGAGGCACAAAGAGACCATAGTCTTTGAAAAATACATCATTTTAGTAATATTGTAAATGCTATTGTTGGCAGATTTCAAGAGTAGCAATTTTAATAGCTATGGCCTTTCTAATAGTGTCACTGTAGTCAAAAGGTTTTGTGGGAATATGGGATAATTTGATCAATGAAAAGGTTGAAGAAGGGGTGTATTGGGGAAAGTCTTTAGGGGTTTTTTTTTTAGTATCACTTGAATGGAAATTATCACGTAATTTTAGAGACTGACTTGTATGGTATACGTGCTATGAAGTTAAATATGCTATAATTGCTTCTTACTGATGTAATTTTATTATACCCATTAAGGAAATTTTCTTGTTCTTTTTATTCTTTTTGTACCACTGGTACTGGAAACAGAGGTAGAGAGCTCAAAATTTGACTGAAAGCATTATTGGCAAATGCCCCATTTTCATGGTGTCACTATAAATTAATAAATTGTAAGGTCTGACAGTGAAACCATGTTTCTTAAAGTTCTTAAAATACAGTAGCTACTGAGTTCGCTGTCCTTTGCTAGAACTAATCTGTAATTCAGGATTAGACGATGTATGGAAAGATCCAGATCAGTGACAATACTATAAATCTGTTAAATATTTAATTTTATTTAGGAAGTGAAGGGCTGAAGTAGAGAAAAATATACACATAAATAAAATGATGAAATCGAAGATTCTTTGTTTTGACTGCATTAAAAAATCCTTTTTATAATTTCACAGAAATGACATTCAGATCTTCCAGTTGCAGTGTGACTAGTAATTTTCACTAGTTTCATTTTGCAGGTATCATTCCCCGTATTTGAGTACACTATTGCAACTGAATAAGTGTGTATCCATATACTAGTTAAGGAGTGAGAGGTTGCTGTGGTGGGTGTGTTTGCAAGATGGATGAATTGGGCCAGTTTCAAGTTTCAGAGCACTCCTTTGCTTGACTGACTTTTGTTAGCAATACGTGTACTAGTGGTTAGCTCTTACTCACTATCAATCATTATCACTAAGTTCAATCAGATGGTCCTTAACAACCATATCCCACACTAGCTGTGCATGTACAACCCTACAGAGCCATATCATGTGTCATTAGTGCTGGTGGCTCTGGTCTGCACTGGTCTCAGTTACTGAGGCCAAGGGACCAGGCTCCAGCCGTCTTTGGTAAGGGAAGTGGTAGCCAAGGGGCAACCTTTTCCTTCCCCATTTTTTAAGACTATTTCATGCTGCTCATCTGCTCTTCAAAAGAAAAGGGAGAGGATTTCATCTGCTCCAGGCAGTTAATATAATCTTTTGGGGGCTGGGACTTGTTCTGGCTCCATCACACACATTTCCTGCTTGTTATGCATTCTTTGTTTCAGGTTTTACTGCTTCCACCTATTTCCCTTTTCTGTTTTGCAAAGACAAGCCCAAGTGCAAGGTCCTGCACCTGTGTCAGGGCAATCCCAAGCACAAATACAGGCTGATCAGAGAGCAGACTGCGAGCAGCCCCGAGGAGAACTTCAGGCCGCTGACTGACGTGAAGCTCTACATGAGCTAACAATGTGTGCTTGCAACCTAGAAAGCCAACTGTATTCTGGGCTGCATCAAAAGGACCATGGCCTGCAGGTCGAAGGAGGTGACTCTCCCCCTCCACTCTCATGAGGCCCAACCTGGAGTACTGCATCCAGCTCTGGGGTCCCCAACAGAAGAGGGACGTGGACCTGCTTGAGTGAGTCCAGAGGAGGGCCTCTTCTGTGAAGCACCTCTCTTATGAAGACAGGCTGAGAGAGTTGGGTTTGTTCAGCCTGGAGAAGAGAAGGCTCCATGTAGTTCCTTTATAGTAGTCTTCCAATACCCAAAGGGGGCCTACAAAAAATCTGGAGAGGGACTTTTTACAAGGTCATGTAGGGATAGGAGAAGGAGGAATGGCTTTAAGCTTTAAGTGGGTAGATTTAGATCAGATGTTAGGAAAAAAATTTTCACTGTGAGGGTGGTGAGGCACTGGAACAGGTTGCCCAGGGAAGCTGTGTCTGCCCCATCCCTGGCAGTGTTTAAGGCCAGTCTGGACAAGGCTTTTAGCAACCTGGTCTAGTGGAAGGTGCCCTTGCCCATTGCCCAAGGATTGGAACTAGGCAATCTTTAAGGTCCCTTCCAACACAAACCATTCTATGATACAATTCTCCATTTGACCATGTGTGTTTAAATGTTGTTTATATCCTTTTGCTCAACTGTATTGGAAAGTGCTCATGTCGTTACTGGTTATCCATTAGCAATGTTACACAATGTTTACGTACTGTTACTACTTGTTATTTTAGTGTGCTTGTGTTGTGATTGAAGTCAAGCAAATATTAAAACATCCTGCTTAGTTTACTTTCTTCTTGCAGATGCAGGAGGGCTCTCCTGCATATCACAGTGCAGTGTCAAACTTTCCGTGCCTATCTCCTCTTCAGTATAGTTTGCATGAGCTCATCTTCTGGGAAGGAAAATAATCATGGGCTTGGATAAGTAAGAAGAGCTGGTGTTTGGAATTTTGACATCTGCGCTTGCCTTCAAGGCTCTAAATGTAGGGGGTTGGCATTAAATTACTTCCTGCCTTTCTTTGTGGCATGCGCTGTATGTTTCAGTTGATTCATCTCACACTTTTTATTTCACTGAAACAGATTTTAAACTATTGACATCTTATGTATAGGCAGGAAGGGGTTTGTGGTTTTTTTGTTTGGTTGGGGTTTTTTAAACAAAAACAGGCACTAGATCCAAATTGGAATTTTTCAGCCATGAAATCAAATTTTATCAGAGGTTGCCTTATTATTTGAAAACTTATGTTCTTAGAATAAAAATGTACAATCTTGATATTTTTCCAAATTCTTACGTTTATAATTAAAAAAAAAATTAAAATTGCCAGTAGAAAAATGAGCATAAAATTGCTTTGTAGCATGAGAATACATTTCTTTATAAGGAAACAGAGATTGACAATTATGAAGTTGTTCCTAAGGAAGGATAAATACATTTTATATAAGAAATAGGCATGGAAAATTGTGTGGTTATCATTTCTCATCTAAGTGCAGAACTTGCCAATTGCCTTCTAGGCTTGAAGAAATATTACATGAGTGAAGGCTCTTGTAAAATGTTATGTTTTGAAATAGATTTCATTAAGAATTTCTAGTGACAATTTATTTCTTCCTTTATGCCTATGTCTCTTCTTATACTAATAATGGATAACTTATTTGCATATAAATAGATTTTAGTATTTACTGAAGTAGAGACCTAATATGTTTCTCTTTTCCCATGGACATTGTTAAATAAGATACAATACTGCAGTGATCAACAGTCATGAATTACAATAATTCTATTCGTCAAAACTCTTTAGAGTTCATCAACTGTGACTCTTCTGTGAAGACCTCACAGTTTAGATACCAGTAATAGTGTCAAAACCATGAAACATCTTTTGCTTCTATAAAGGTGTTTTTCATGCTATCTTGGAAATATTTAATGGTAGATATCAAAACTGGTGTCTCTTTGGGTACGTGTTGTTAATTAGGACTTTGTGTTTTCTTGCCATTTCCAATCTAGTAGTATGTTAATGTTTTTATAATGCAAATATCATACTGCAAATGAATATAATTTGGTTGTATTTTTTTTTCCTTGGATTATAATGATCTCAAGCTTCAAATGACTTTTCTTTAAATTAGATGCATTGAACAGAAAGCTTTCATTCTGATATACTGCAAAATAAGTAAATTTTAGTTATACGCCATTAAGGATATGTGAAACCAGAGGTCACTCTTAAGGCTGAATTTATTTACTAAAAATAATAGTCAAATAATATTTGATTAGATCAGTGTACAGAATCTAAAAAACCCTTCACAAACTATACAAGGCTTCATTCCAGATTCAGGTGTGTCTTCCAGAAAGGTGAATGGAAGAAACTATTCTGTACCACAGCGTTACCCCAGACCTATGTGTAAAAGTAAACTCCAGGCTGATACCTTATATGCCACTAGTTACTCAGTAGTTGCTACTTGAAATATGCTGCCTCTAAACCAAGTTCTAGCTGTACAGTTCTTTAAAAGCCTCTGAGAGAAAGTGCCTCAACAAGTTTAGTCAATGCTTCTTGTACAGTAACTGCCTGAACATGCAAACATCTTAATTTTATGTATACATCTATCTGATAGAAAGAAAAATGAGTGTGAATGTGCTTTTTTGTGTGTGTATATATACATGACTTACACCCAAATGTTCTTTCAGTGGTTTTAACCTATGTGTCTATAAGTTATTTTTACCAGCAGAGGTCACTCAGGCTAAAGTGAACAAATGCTGCTTCTTACAAGGAAGACATGAACTTCATTAATGGCTGTGAGGTGCATACTGAAAAGCATACATCTTCAAAAGTACATATGCAACCTACAGTTGCTTTTCCTTTCTTTCACATCTCGGTTGCTGCATGTATTGATAATAAAAGATTAAAAATGCTAAAAACTTGTAGGCTTACACCAGTGCATACCACAAAACAGCAAAATTTTGGGCTGTATGGGTACTTATTTTTTACTATGCTTTATAAATCAATACAATAAATATGTAATGTTTATTTCAGGTATCAATTTACTACAAAGAGGTAGCTTTCTGTGTGTTTACCTAGTTTTTTGAGCAGAGTTTCATCCCTTACCATCAGTTAACACTTCTTGTTTTCAAAAGATCAGTAAATAGTAATGATTGCCTGGAATGTATCATATTACATACTCTTTGCCCTGTGCATGATGACTTTGTAAATGGTGTTCTCTTAAGACATTTTCTTTTTATATACGTTTAATGATATCTAGCACAGTTACAAAATACATTTTAAAATAGATTTTATTCGAAGTACTGCTGTTGTAAGAGAGCTTTTTGAGAAGGAGGAGGATATATTTCCATGTAATATGAATACAGTGACTTTTGCAGTGTAACTGAGAATATACCGTAGCCTGCTGTGACAAAAGGATATACTGCAGGATCTTTTTTTATTTGATAATGATGCGTAAGCAGAAAATGCCCATCATGCTGTAAGAGCTGCAACTGACACGTATTTGCGAACTGAAGCAGTTGAAAGGTGGTAAAAGTAGAAACTGATGTTGCAGTTGCATGCACTTTTCTACATTGAATTTCCTTTAAAGCCATAATCAAAATAAAAATGAAGAATCAAAGTTATAATATACTTCAGTTGTCATGAATAAGGTTGTTTTAAATATGACATGCCTTTCCTGGATACGAAATTGAAACCATATGTCCAGTAGTCAGTCCACCCAGAAAAGCTGTTATCACCTATCTGAAGAAAATACATAAGGTTTTTAATGTAAGTGTATGACTGGTTAGAGGATGGTGTAAGTCATTCTGGAAGGCTTTGTCATACCGTTTGACATCAACATATTGTACAGTATCTAGGAAAAATATGGGAAAATAAATTCAGTGATATTAATGCTATTTTTTGTATTTTTTTTTCTTTAAATGCATATGCCTGGAGGCCAGGGTTTGTGTGATTTCTCTGGGACAGTCACAGGAATCCACAGAATTAAAGCTCGTACACCAACTGAGTTGAAAAACTACATATGGAGGAGGTAAGGAGTAAACCTAAGAAGTGTTTATCTATATGTATGTCTTGTGGTTTTCTATAGCTTACATCTTAATCTGTTGTAAAAGAACTTCTGAAAGCCAGAAGAACTATGTGACTGTACAGGTACCTTCTATTTAATTTAAGATTTTAGATTAAGTCATAAGATACCTGGGAAGCAGTTTCCCCTGGCTTTCCCTTTTCTTTGTCCTATTGCCTGAAGCTGTAAGAATTGTAAAAAATAAAATTTTAAGAATGACATAAGTAGATCCTTGTACTCCTGTATATCTGGTGAACGTCTCTGATACTTAAAGAAAGAGAAGTGGTGTAGTTCTTCAACAATTCAGTGGGAAATGATTGCTTTCAGTCCTTCTTGAAACCAGATACAAATATTTGCATTTATGTTGTATGATACCAACAGTTTAGGTACTCCAGTAAAGAAAAGGATCATGTTCTGAGAAAATTTTGTGGTAGGGTTGTGTTCATACATATGATACTGCAGATACTGGTAAACTTCTGCATCTTTTTCATTTTTCAGTTGAAGATAGTAAAAATTTTTTAACTTTCACTTTATAGAAACTTCCAACTGAATGGTACAGTAACTTCTTATTTTTCTGTAATACAGGAGTATCTTATCCTTTCTGCAGTACGTTTGTTGTTGGTGAGCTAATAACATGAATGAGAAACATGCAAATAATTTACACTATAAATACGAAACTCTAATGTCCTTCATCAGATCAGCCCCATAAAATTCTTTTGATTCATGTATTCTTACTGTCCAATTTAATCTAACTACAGTTCCATACACTGAAAGAAGTAACTCTATACAATGCTTTTACAGGCTCCAGGCACTAAAATTAAAACAGCAAAGGTTTTTATTTGCTTTGAATGTTTCCCACAAGAGCTTCAGGAGCCTCTTAGGTTCATAAGTCTCTGCTTTTGATTCCTGCCCCTTGGTCTGGATACAGAGCCCCTATCATGGCACCCCAAGCAGTGTTCCAGTGCTTAAGTAGTCAATGAGCTTAATTGGTTTACAGGAGCAGTATTGTGGTTTGATGGATACTGCCTTTTGGCTTCTGGAATCTTTCTTCCACTGCTTGCAAAATTGTGCAGTGTGGAAAAATGATCTTGCTGCTATGTTTCTAGAAAACAAGGTATGAAACCTCTTGCCTGTTGCTGTTTAGAAGCCTACACCATATAAATGTGTTTTTATATCTACATTTTCCCTCTATTTGTATCTGCATTCATCTAGAGTTTAGCATGCCTCTCCTATGCCTTAAGAATTACAACATAATTGGAGTAACCGGAGCCCGTAAATATATCTACTTTCACAACACAAACAGGAATGGTAAAAGATGAGTTTTGCAGCATGTTTAGAAAATTGAGACGTTGAGGCTCTGGAGGGACTGTTATTTCAGCAGCTTGTTCTTACCCTGTGGCTCAGATCTTCTTAACCTCTAGGGTATTATCTCATAAGCTATAAAAAGATCCCTTAGATAAGCATATAGAACTTTAACCTTAAAATGAGAAAGCTTACTAGTATAGTCACAAATTACAGAATTACCGAATTACCCTTTGAAAAACACAACAGCCAATTTACTGCTTTCAGCTTCCCAGTAATGGAAAAATCTTAAAATTTAATCTTGACAAACGTGAATAATTGCTGTAAAGTCCTTATCCAAATGGGAAAAGAAAACTTTTTTCTCAGGTATGGGTAGATAAATGCTCCCCTACCTTCATCTTTCATCTGAACATCTCATAATCTTACAGAACCTTTTAGAACCCAAATGGTGCAGGAGGGAAAGGGACCCTCTTGGCTGGTTTGTTGGATCCTGCATGCAACCTTCATCTCAGAAGGGGGGACTTGCACAGAAATATGCAGAACAGCGTCACTGATAGGAAAAAGGGGGATGAGAAGCTGGAATAGAAGACAACTTTGCTATATATGTGAGCCTTTAAAGACAGGATTTATCACACACAGTACAGTGGGAATGTTATTAATGAATTACACATTCGAAAAGATGTAGGCTATAGGTACAGATACAGGGACTAAGGCTGAGAAGAGAGTCTACCCAAATTCCTAATGTCTACTTGGGTGAAGACATTGGCATATGCTATCTGTATAGTTGTGATTTGTTTTTAAAATAGAGAAATAGACTTAAATGAATTGGAGCCTTGAGCGTCTTTGGGGTATTGTTTTTTTCCTGTGTAGATGATTGTGGTGAACTCTGACTCTTCTACCTGCCTGACTTAATCAGCTGAGACCAATTAAAAGCAATTCTAGATGTAAAAGCTGCTCTGTTGCAGTGACAGTAGTTCAAGTAAGATATCTTAAAATTCCCAAAGAGGGTGGTCCTTCCGTGGCCTAGTAGCACTAGAGTTTGTTCCAGCTATGGCTCTCACTTATTTGAGAAGCAGAGAAAAAACTACTGTCAGTGGCTTAGTAAGCAGAATGATGTGGGACTGTGAATCCTAATAATTCCATTTACAGCTCCAAATTGAATCTGCAGTCTGCAGTTATTTTCTGAATTGTTGTTCAATTAATTTAATTGTTGTCCAGTAATGTTTTTTGAACAAATCTTCTACTTAGTTGAAGGGATTAATGTAGCCCAAACAGCATCCTAACAAAAGACTTCAGGTTGAAGTATTTAAAATTGTGTGCTTTGTTTTACTTGTAGGGTAAAATGTAAGAGATATTTAATTTTTGTAATTGGTAAAGATTTTGGAGTTGTTTCATATTAATTTTACTTGAAACATTCAGCAGTTTCTCCTGTAATGCTTTGATTGTTTATAGCCCTGTCATGGTTTAACCCCAGCTGGCAAAAAAAGTACCATGCAGCCACTTGCTCACTCCCCACTTACCCACTAGTGGAGCAGGGAGGAGATATTGAAAAAGGTAAAACCTGTGGGTTGAGATAAGAATGGTTTAATAATTGAAATAGGTAAATGTAATGATAATAATAATAATAATGGTAATGAAAAGGGGGACAACAAAAAGAGAGAGAGGAATAAAACCCAAGAAAAACAAGTGATGCACGATACAGTTGCTCACACCTGCTGACTGATGGCCAGCCCATCCCTGAGCAGCAACTGGCTCCTTATGGCCAACCCCCTTCCCCTCCGCATATCCCCCCCTCCCCCAGTTTTTTGTACCAAGCATGATGTGCTGTGGTACAGAATATCCCTTTAGCTAGTTCAAGACAGCTGTCCTGGCTGTGCTCCCTTCCCTCTTTTTGTGCAGCTTCTCACTGGCAGAGCATGGGACACTGAAAAGTCCTTGACTTAGGGTAAGCACTACTTAGCAACAACTAAAATTATCAGTGTGTTATCAACATTACTATCATGCTAAAGCCAAAAACCACAGCACTGTATCAGCTACTAAGAAGAAAATTGAGTCTATCCCAGCAAAAACCAGCACACCATGAAATAATTAATCTAATTTCCTTATTGTAAACAAGAATCAGACCACACAAGTCCAATAGTTTGACACAGTCTCTTCCATATCTCTGTTTGTATGCAATATTTTACTTTGTGTATTTCTTCATGTTTCATTGAAATATAGATTAGTAATAAATCTCTGTTATTTTGTGTCCCGTTCTTATCCAATACCTTGCTGACAAAAGTATTGGAAGAATAATAAACCTACTCCTTCTTAGATAGGAATATATTACCTCCATTATACATTCGTTTTCCCATTCCTTACTGCTGCATCAGAGTTCAGGAGAAGGAAGATCAGAATGTATCAAAAACATAATTTCTCAAAACTCCTCTATGAAATTACACTTTATTGCTTGTCCTCCAATATACCTTTTTATGCCTCTGCATTCATTCACTGTAAATTTTCTAGCTTATATAAAATTTTGTTAAAGTAGCAACCAGTAGTGTAGAGGAACAAGTGAATAACGTGTGGATAACATGCTTCTCTCATCACAAAGACAAATTCATGCTTCTAATCTAGTTTGGATTTGAAATCTCTTATTTGCAAAAGCAATAATTCTTCATACCTCTTCTAATATGTAGGATGCTCAGAATGCAAAGCCAGAAGTACAGATTTTCATTTTAAATTGCCCATTCCACATGGCTGCTGGCTTTTTTGCCCTGTAGCATTGGTTGACATTTCATAGAGAGTAAGCTACCACAGGGCTGGAAAGAATATTATTATAAGACTCACCCACTTTTTTAGTTTTCCCATTATATTCCAATCACAATGCAGACATACTTTTCATAAGTATTTAACTTCCAGCGAGAAGTTTTTTATTCTTTTTTGACCTGTGATTAAAGTGTGGCATTTTAGTAAATAAATGGAAGATACTTCCTCCATAATTCATCTCAGAAGTTATGCTTGAGAGGCTATGCAGGTCTTTGACCTTTGTTATGTATCAAACCAAAGATGAATAATTTTCAAAACTAGTTCACTTTGACCTGTATCATGTTAGTGGCAGCATAAGTAATTGAGAATATATTCTTAGGTAAAAAAATGTATAGTACAGAAAATATTTAAAATCTTAAAGCAGGTATAATACAGGAATAGAAATAGATGATATTAAGCAGCTTGTCAAATTATGCCTTTTTTTCTTTTTAATCAATACAGTGAGAGTGGTTTAAAATATAATAAAGTTAATGCATTCAGTAATTCTAATTTTTTAACAGTATTAGAAGTTACACACATGCTTTGAGATTGTAATAATTTTATGTATGGGTTGTTTTGGTTTTTTTTAAGTAAGTTCATAACAAATACAAGAAAACTAGTTATGTATCAAACCAAAGATGAATAATTTTCAAGACTAGTTCACTAGAAAGTGTGTGTTCATGTTCTATGAACTAAAGAAGGTCTTGATCATAAGATAGTGTGTATTTTTCTTTCCATTCAGATTACCCATGGTCTAGACATACAGTTCCTAATAAATGAGATTCCAATCCCATTCAAATAGACTTCATTGTTTGATTGAACCCTGCATGCAGTCATTTCCTGGACACTGTCTAGTTAAAATACTTGTTTTTATCACAGCAGTGCCTGGGAGCCCTGATCAAGGCTCTGTTGTGCTAGTTGCTATACAAATACCTAAGGTAAAGATCACTGAGAACACAAATGTTACACATCTGGTCTTGGGCAGAGATCAGAAAGTAAAAGGGGGAAAATACACGCACAGTGAAATTGCAGATTGTTACTGGCAAAGTGAAAATTATAAAAGGATGATTTCCCATCTAGTGATCCTTATGTAGCAGTCTCCTAGTATTATGGTTAAAATTAATTTAATCATGAAGCTCCTGTCCTCCATTAACTAGTCACTGTGAGAAAAAACACCCTTACACAGGAAAGGTAGAAACTTGGAAGCCTAATGTGAAGTGTTCTGCATTTATGCTAGGTGACTTAGTATTTGAATAGGAAAAGGAGCATATAACCCAACATCTATCTATCCAGGTGTAGTCATAACCATACTCAATATTTCTCAGAAGCTGGAAGGCAACAGCATACATGCAATAAATAAGTATGAAAAGAAAAAGAACCTGTGAAAAAGGCTATTGTTTAGCTACTAGATAAGAAGCTAACATAGAATCATAGAATGGTTTGGGTTGGAAAGGACCTTAAGATCATCTAGTTTCAAACCCCCTGCCACAGGCACAGACACCTCGCACTAAACCATGTCGCCCAAG
>NW_009941381.1:15546-47771 GCF_000696875.1 Nestor notabilis | reverse complement strand
CTGGGTAGCTGGCGGCGAGCTGCTGGTGCTAACTGTCCGCTGTCGATCTCGAATAGGTTAACCCTACCATCACATGAAAACAGCAACCGGGCCGTCTCCGTGACCCGCAGTAAGCTTCTCGGCCTATTCAGTTAGAGTCGGTAGCATCGCCTTTGGTCGGGTTTAAACATATGCTCTGTTCACTTTGCATTAGGCAAGTTAGCAAGTGAATGCAGTTATAAAATGGTCTTGTGGTTCCGTGTCATGAGGCTAGTGTGATCATTTCTGCCCTACTCTGACAGCGTGGCATATGCCGGCCTGGTGATGCCACTGCCCGGCCTGCTGCCACTGCTGCGTGGGGCTCTCCGCACCAAGTGTTTTCGCAGGCATTGCATGTGGCCGCAGCGCCCATGCTCCGCTACCTGAAGTCTGGTTTTCAGCTAATGCAGACTGGTACGTGCCTGGTGGTTAGATGACAGCCTGGTGACGGTCCTCTCGATCAACCAGAGACGTGGTGTTTTAGGTCCATAACTGCAACTCTGCATGTTGTATTTGAGTTAATGTTTTGATTCTATGGATTTTGGTTTTAGAACTTCATTCAGCCTTTTGCTGTTCATGTCCTTTACTTCAGGACATCATCATGCTCTTGCTGTAGATACATTGCTACTCACATGGTTAAACAGGATATGCACAATGGCATATTAAAAGCGGATGCAGAAGAATAAAGTAAGATGTCAAGAACGCAGAAGCAGATGGCAATAAGTCCAGGTCCAGCACTGTATTCTTGTTGCGTGTTGTCTTTAGCTACAGGTGTTTCCCAATTCTGTTAAATAATCCTCTCATACAAGCACGTAAAGCAGAGTTGTATTCAGAGGATTCTTTACACTCTCATTTTCTAACTTTTTAAATGGAAGCATAGTAGTGGCACGAGCATGTGCCAGATTGGTAGCAGAATATGCCTTTGTGAAACTGCTCTGTAGTTTACTACGGTTGTAAATGTTTTGTCAGGTTTCTTCATGAAATATTGAAGAATTGGTGCTCTGTAGTTTTGTTTCTGCAAGATTCACAGAAATGCAGCTGGCATCTTATAGATTCTACTGTTAGCATCAATCATGAATCAAGGACAAGTTGCTCCACTTTAGACGTGTCATCAAAGGAAACTGGGGCAGTTTGTGTGGAGGAAGAAAATACAGTGAAATTTTTTGCTCTCAGTGGCAAGACTTTGACTTTTAAAGAGCTCAAACCAGTTTTCCTTAGTCCTTTACTGTTTTAGCTGTTTTACTTCCATTGATCAGCTCACTCCCACAGCACCCTTCCAGAGTAGATGGGAGGTTACGTGCAGCCGTTGTCTTCCTTCATCTGCTCTGACTCGGCCTGTTAGGCATGGGTATAGCGTGAGTCTCAGTTTAACGTATTGTTTTGTGAGGGCTTCAGCCTTGCTGTCTCACACTCTGTGCTGCCACCCCAGTTGCATTTGGTTTTTTTAGGCTTCACAGAATTAGCATTTCTCTGAAGTTCATCCTTTGCTGATGTTGCCCTTCATGTTCTCTTATGACATCTCAGACCACTTTTTTCTCTAGTTTTTGTCCACACAGTTATCCTGCCAAGATTTCAGCGGTTACTTTCCAGCTGTTTCAGTTGTTTTCTGTGGTGATGGCAGTGTTATGTTGGTGTTCATATCATGTGAGTGCATAGTCTGTCAGCTTGGTTAGTACTTGGATGGGAGACCACCTGGGAATACTGGGTACTGTAGACTTTATACTGGGCATGATGTGCTGTGATATGGAATACCCCTTTGGCTAGTTTGGGTCAGGTGTCCTGTCTCTGCTTCCTCCTGGCTTCTTGTGCCCCTCCTCGCTGGCAGAGCATGAGAGACTGAAAAGTCCTTGATTAGAGTAAGCACTACGTGGCAACAACTAAAACATTGGTGTGTTATCAGCATTGTTCTCAGACTACATCTGTAAACACAGCACTGCACCAGCTACTACGAAGGAGAAAAATAACTCTTACAGCTGTAACAGAGAGTGTCATCTGCCTGCCTTTCCATATAATCAAGTTTTCACTTGCGGGCCAACATCATTAGATAAAAGCCATGGCTCTTTTTATGGTACTTTAACAGCATTCTGCTTTTTAAACCATGAATTTGTGGAAAATCACGTTAGACTATGAGTGCGTATGTCAGATGTTTTTCCCCTCTTGGTGTGTTCATATTTATTTATTTTTTAATACATTTGAGGTACGATAGAGAACATAACAGAAGTTGCAGTTTGCTTTATGAAGTTGGATATTGACAGATATCCCTGAAGTTTTTCTGTCAGACCTTTGCTGTAAGATGCTAGCAAAAATATGTCATCAAATACTACTCCTTTTACCCACTCAATCCTTTCATTTACTTAATCATAAACCCAGTTACAGGGTCTTTCCATTCTTGTTTCTGGCTTCTGTTCATCTTTAGAAGTAATTTTTCTGTGGCAAGTGGATTTCAGGGGGAAATCTGAGGGGGATTGTGCAGGATGCAAACATGAATGTCGTCAGACCATGTTTAGCATGGTCAGCTGGATAAAAGTGATTAATGAAAGTGAGAAATGCTGCAGGATTTTTACTGACACTTGGAAAGCTGTATCTAGTGGTCTTACAGCTCTATCTCATTCCTTGTGCAAAAAGTACATCAGTGTCTCGCCCTTTTAGGACTCTAATGTAATGTCAGGGTTGGCGTTTGAGCTCCAGCGACGGTGTAGGATGTGTGATGTGCCTTTGGGCTAGGAAATCTTGGAGAAGACACTTTCAGAATCTCAGATGACATTTACCAGGGGAAGACGTGTTGCTGCCACTACCAGTCAGCAGTTCTGGTCCTTTTACTGCTCCAGCAGGCAGCGGGGGCTTGTTTGCCGCAAAGGTTTCGGTGGCTGTCAGAGCGCTGAGCCTCCTGGCCCGCTGATGGGTGACACTGCCCAGCCGCTAACGGTGATGGACGCAGTTCTTGCTCTGTGATTGGGTGACATTTGATCTAGCGGCGAGCAAGCCAAAATGCCACAGGTAACGCTTGGAACAGACGTCCAAAATAGATCGACTTGCAGCTTACATCAAAACACGTAGCAATTCTGCTGAGGATCTGGCATTACTGACCCATACAGGGCGCTTCTTTCTGTAGTCTGACAGTTATGTGGAAGCTCATAAAGACCCTTCGCACATGAACTATGGAGCGTCTTGGCCTTTGGACTTAAACTGCACATCTGTGCTGTTCTTCAGTCCCTTGCATTGGTGCTAGGCTGCTGTTGAAAAATAGACAGTTCTGTTGAGTTACGTGAAATGGCTAGTTTTTCACTTCATGCCTTTTCAGTGTGATGCAGTTGCTTTTCCTTTTTTTGCATTAGCAACCTAAAATGGTATCATTTTAACATGAAAGTTTGACTACAAGTTGAGGCAGCTGGAATTTAGAGTATCTCAGATGAACTGATGGACTGAGGTAAATTATTTGCCCCAGCTTCTTTGAATTCAAATGCTCACTGATGAAATAATTAACAACACTGGTTTCACAGTTAATGGGCAGTCCTACTGGGAAAATCTTACCTCTATTCAAAATAGTACCTGGAGACTATCTGTAGACAAACTTGGCTAGATTTCATAGCGTAAGTTGCTTAGATAAGTTGGTGGTTATTGCACCATTTTTATCTTGTTTGTATTCTAGTAATGAAATGGTAATCCTCCCAGTTAATCAAGGATCAGGAAAAATGTTATGATATGTATTACACAGATAATAAGAATAAAAATGTGGCACTTGCCTGAAACAGCTGGCATCACCATAAGGGGGAGAGAACAGGATCTTGGCAGATGGAACCAGTGATGTGGTAGCAGTCAGCATGGCAGGTTATTTCTTTAACATACTGATGATCTGGTTCAAGTTTCTTCTGCATATCATAGAGAAGGTACAGCATGGGAAAACTTACTAAGGGGGCATATTTCAAAGTTTAGCAAGTGAGCTGTAGACATTGTAGGAGGAGGGACTCAAGCTCTAAGTCAGGAGTGCAAGATGCTAAGATGGGAATAGGTTTTGGGGAGTCTAGACAGTGAAGACATGGTTTGCTTGTACATCTCTCCTCCATAAGAAAAGTGAATTCTAGTTCACACTAGCTTTGTATCTTTTTTTGGTCCTAGCTCTACTGAGTTCCAGCAAAAGATGAAATTGTAAAAAAATAACAAGCACTTATTTTAGGAACTGCATCCAGCAGTTTCTGAATATATGCTTTATGAAGAGGGTACATTTTTAAATATAAACATATTAACATGGTTAAGCATAGCCTATTTCAGGCATAGTTAAGATTTAAAACAGTCTAGGCATACCTTAGATTTAACTTAGCAAATTTAGCATTTTGATTTTTGGCATTTTGTCAGATTTGAAGCTCTTAAAATTCTGTAGGCAGATCATTCTGTTGCTTTTGAAGTGGTTTGTTCTTTCTAGAAAGGTGGAAATGAGCAGTTCTAGTGAGGAGCTTTTGATCTTAATCAGCTATTTGCAGGCAGACTGGCATTAGGAGTCTTTTAAGAAATAAAAAGCAAACCAAGAATTGCAAGTAATGATGATTACACTTCAGACTGAGCTCAAAGAATCTGAACGAGTTTGGCAAGAACTAGTTCTTAGTTTTGTATGAAATGATGGTTTAAAAGGAAGAGATCTAGCTCTTTCTATTTTTAGCTTTTTCCTATGAAACTGCATAATTTATATTTAAGATTTTTACTGTGTGCCAAATAGACATCAGGATGGAGCTAACATACTCTCTGAACTCAGCTTTTTCTACCCCAAAATCAGGGTTTTCCTGTTTGTCAGATTCATTAGTCAAGCACCATTTGCACTGTGACTTGATTTTTCGTATACAAAATGACAACATTCCTGTATTAGTTTTTCCATCACAAAAAGAAACTTCCAGGCAAGGATTCATGGAGACTTCTTTCTGCATAAGGAAAGAGGGAGAGTCAGTCTCCTTTAGGACACTCTGCAGTTGACAACTGTAGTCACAAATTACACATTGAACGTATTAAAAAAATAGGAGAATGAGTTGGAAAGAGGCAAATCATGGGAATATTCACACAGATTTTAATCTTCAATGTGTCAAGTTAATTTTGTGTGAATTGCTAATTTCTCCTCTGCCTGTCTGTCCTGAATGGCTTATACCTGTAGTCAACAGAAACCTACAGAATTTTTCTCTTGCTTATTTCTTAGCTGTGTTTTATGCTTTATTTGGTCTATGTTTGTTCAGGGGTTTAATACCAGTGAAATCTTTTATTTCCTGTAAACTGAAATATTTCTGAGAAGTAATTTCTGTAGCACCTTAGGTTTCTTCCTTGTTTATCTCAAGTAAGTGTGATAATCAAATTCCTAGTGTAAACATCTTGATTTTGAAACGTTGATCATGCTCATAGTTGTTAAATGAGATCTTTTCTTTGTAATGTTTTCCATCCCCAAACATATTGGAAAAGGGCAGATAGCACTGCATATACACTGTGCTACTTGCATTGTAAATGTATGCTGAGCAGCTTGTTGCTTTTACCCTTCCATCCCACTTCCATGGTTTTCAACAGCAGGCACAAACCCTGGCTGGCTAGGTCCTTGACATGCTGTGGCTTTTCCAAGAGCCCACAGGTCAGTAAACATTGTCTGATGGATGGCTGTCTATATGTGTGTTCTTGAAAACTGATTAATCTAACGGTCCATGTTATCTTTTGTTCTGCCTACTCTTGCTGAAAGAAGACTGAAAGTCTCTGGATTGCTCGGTGGGTTCCCAAACCTGCAGTGTGAGTGCTGACTTCTTATGCAAGTGTTCATTTCTAATTCCATGTCCATTACACTGGGCTAGAAATGCCACATTTTCAGTTGTTGCAGGTATCAGCTGATGTTGTCCTTTCCGTGTGTCCTGAAGGACCCTAGAGAGTGGGTTTAGTGGTGGGCTGTGCGTTCCTGGATCCAGATTGTGTCACCTGGCCCATGCGCCACAGGATTTCATAGGTGGTAAAGCTTGCTTGTATTTCAGCTGATTTGGTCCATAATTTTCTTTCACTAAGTTATCTGAGCTCTCAGAATGTACCGATCTGAGCATGACTTTCATTGGGTGAAATCTCTGGTTTGGACAGTCTTACATAATCTGTCCAAAGAGAGAAAAATTGTTATGCTGAAATGAACTTGTAGATCATTTATGTCAATGTCGAATAAGCTAAACACAACTGCGTTCCTTTAGGGAGGACATTTTTGCTGCCTTTTCTATTGACTTTACATAATTTAGTGTAAAATCATGACTTTTGTAACAGCAGGTATATATCTGCCTTACTGTTTGATGAATGTCTCAGTGAATCTTGTGCTCAGATAAGCAGCAGTGTGACAGGTGGTGATGGGTAGTTTCACATGAAGCTTATATATCTATGATAAGGTGCCAAGGTAGAAGTACACAGTTGAAGTTGTTCGGGTCTGAAGCACTTTTTCATGTTCTCAGAAGGCTGTTGATGTTCATTAGACATGCTAAAATTTGTGGAATATAGTCAAGAGCTGGAATATTCAAATCTTCCTTAGTATATGGACATGAATTGCAAACCTACAAAAAGAGCAAAGCTGAATTCAGTGCCATTGTTCACTTTCATGTCTAAACGCCGGAAGCTTTATACCCTTAAGTACAGGAAATCTTGAACTCTGTAATTTAAGAACACCACGCTATTTAATACGGTATAAACTGACTGCTATGTAAATGTAGCATTCTGCAAAAAATGAAGTGCGTTTTGAAAAGTCAAGGAGACATGAAGCCTTTGAAAAAAGGAAGCAAAGACTAAAGGTTTCTTTCATACTCTACAGGAATTTGGCTTGTCCAGAATAGATCTCTAATTGTTCATGCAAAAAACCTCCAGCACTAACAGTATGTGTGACAGATGCAGAGACGTCTGTCCAGACCTGTAGGAACCTGGAACAGGAGCTCTGAGGTACGGATTGCCAGCTTTGCTTCAGTGAAGGCTGTTCAAATACCAACGATGATGGTGCTCTAATACAGATATTGACAACTGTTCTGCTGATTGGCTTAATGGATAAGAAAGGAGAGGAAACATTGAGTTCAATATACAGGTCAATTCCCCTGTCTCTCAGAGCTTCAGTAGTACAACGGTCTAAATGCATATACATAGAAGATTTAAAACCTCAGACAGACAAACTTTCTAAACTTTGGCAATCATCTACTTGACCTGTAGCAAGAACATATCTTTTGCTATTCACAAATGTAGAGCTGGGGTTGTTCTGGAGCCTGGAGAAGAGAGGGCTCTGGGGAGACTTTGTAACAGCATTCCAGGACCTGAAAGGGGCCTATAAGAAAGCTGGAGAGGGATTTTTTACAAGGATATGTACTGATAGAACAAGGTGGGGGATGGCTTTAAACTGAAAGAGGGTAGATTTGGATTGGACACAAGGAAGAAATTCTTTCCTGTGAGGGTGGTGAGGCACTGGCACAGGTTGCCCAGAGCAGCTGTGTCTGCCCCATCCCTGGCAGTGTTCAAGGCCAGCTTGGACAGAGGCTTTGCGCAACCTGGTCTAGTGGAAGGTGTCCCTGCCCATGGCAGGGGGTTGGAACTAGATGTTCTTTAAGGTCCCTTCCAACCCAAACCATTCTATGATTCTGTGATTCAGTCTGTGATTTTATGAATTTAGAGGTTTCCTATAAATAAATCTAGTAGCACTGTTGAAAATGCTTGGTACTGGTGGCTCAGGTGACATTATTAACCTGTTTGAGGTATACAAGAAGACATAAATTTTTTCATAACAGAATGGCCTACAGGTTTGCAATGTATGAATATTTGACTTACATTCATATGCTTGTATATGAAAACATAAATTTGTTCTTATGAAGCACATTATTAAAAGACAACCTGTAAACTAAGCCTCAGGAGCTGTTTGTGTGATGCACAGCTACACTCCTTTGGTAAATTCATATTTGGATTTTGATTAAATGAATGGTGTGCTGAAATCTCTGAAGATTGTTTTTTAAAATTTAGTGGCAAATACTTATCCTTTAATTCTGTTCCTTTGAAGGACTCCTTGATTAATGACCCTAATTTCCTATGAGAGACTTCATCCATATGTATTCTCTGATATTTAACAGAAGGGTCAGCTTGCACTCCAGTCTGTCCTCACTCGTGGGAGAGGACGCTGTCATGAGATTTCAAGACTTTTGTATTGCATTAAAGTGTTTGAAATTGCTCAAAAGCAATTTTGAAACCTTTCCAAAGAGAGATATGATAAGGAAGAGAAGCTCTTCTTTTGATGAAGTTTTTCTGGTAGGATATGGCTGGAGCTCTGTAGTACGCTACAATAACAAACATGAAGAAAATCGTGATATCTCAAGTATTTAATACCATTTCCTGGAAGTGCGTCCCCTGTAGCTACAGATACAATTAATAATGTCATGTAGTGTAACTAACTGATCTTGTGGCATTCCTAAGACTTCATTCGTGGCACATTCATACTCCTTGTTACACAACAGCGGATGTTAGTCAAAGCCTAAAACTGTGTTCATAAGGTTTTAATGTGTGATTTGATTTCATGCGTTTAGAGTTCAAACTCACTACATTTGATGAAGTGTTCAGACAATAAAACAGCCTCTATTTCTCTTTCCTAGTAAGTAACAGATGCGGGTGAAAGATCCTTCAAGAGCCAACCCTGAGAAACCAAAGAGAAGCAAAAGGCCTAACAGGCCGCAGGATGAGGACTCTTCAGATGATATTTCAGGTGAATACACTGTGTGATGTTTGGCCTTGAGATTGAGGGCAAATAACTTATGTGTTGACCAGTGAAACCCACAAATCACTGGTACCATGAGGCACTTTTCTTGTTTGAATTTATAACAGAAATATCCCCAGTCAAGTGTTTATGACATGATCCGTTGTTACACTACCTGACTGCCCTGAAGGGGCAACTCTGGAGAGTTGGTTGATCTTTGGTGACAACCTCTTCAAAGCAGGAGAATGGTCCTTTCCCATGTAGGAAAGGTCAAGCACATGTGGCAAGAGGCTGCTTGGCTGAATGGGAAGCTTCCAGCTGAGCTCATCGGCAAAAAGGAGAGGCAGAGAAGCTGAAAGCAGGTTTGGGCTGCCCTTGCAGGGACCCCAAGTGTGCAGGGTGGGATTAGTTAAGCCAGCCTCTGTTAGAGTTGAATCTGATGAGGGTGAAGAGTAAGGTGGGCTTGTATAGATACTGTGACAGTAAAATGAAGGCAAGTGCAAACATGCTGCTCAAGGGGGTAGAGGACGTAGGGACACCAGGCATGGGAAAAGGTTGAGTAACAAAATCCTGCCTTTGTTTTCACATGTAAGCTCTGCTCTCTGTCCTCCCTGGTGCCTTAGCCTAGTGGCGGACTCTGGTGTTTAAGCATTTCCTAGATTAGAAGAAGATTGAGAGCTGGGCACATACAAGTCCATGTGATCAGATGGGATGCATCTGATGGTGCTGAGGGAGCTGGGTGATGTCACTGCGAGGCTACTCTCTGTCATCTTCATAACAACAGACTGAGGAGAGCAGGTGATATGCTGGAGGGTAGGTCTGCTGTTCGGGGTGATCTAGACCAGCAGGAGAAATGGGCTGGCAGAAACTTCTTGGAGTTCAACAGAGGCAAGTGGAGAGTTTGGCACCAGAGCCAAAATAACCACAAGCAATTACAGGGTGTGAATCAGTGGCTTGAAAGTAGCTTTGCAGAAAAGGTCCTGGGGTTCCCGTGCACATGCTGAATAAAAGCAAGCAGTGTGGTTTGTGCCTGCTGTATGCTGGACTAAATTAACTGGAGTGCAGGGTGAGGTATGTGATTCTTTCTATCTTCCCATCACTTGCGAGACTTCATCTGGCGGATTGTGTCCAGCTGTGGGCTCTCTGTTACAAGACAGACATTGACTTGTCAGAGTGAGTCCAGCAGTGGTTCACCCCCTCCATGTAGTTAAGGAGATTGAGAGCATGGTGTGTGAAGAGGGGCTGAAGTAAATGGCTTTGTTTAGCCAAAGGTGTGAAAGTATAATTTCTTTCTTCGACTGCCTGATAGGTGGTTATAGAAAAGTCAGAGCTGGACTCTTCCAGAAGGCCCACAATGAAAGCACTAAATGTAACAGACAAAAGCTAGGTTGGGGAAAATTTGGCTAGGTATGAGGAAATTTATTTTATTTTCACCCTGAGGATGGTCAGACAGAAAACTGATTTTCTAGTGAGTTGATGAAACCTCTATCCTTGTAGATACTAAACTTGCAGCTGAACAAAGCCCTCAGCAACCAGATCTAAATTTGTATTTGGCCCTGCTTTAAATGAGGGTTTAAACAAGGTGGCCTTCAGAAGTTCCATCAAACCTATGTTATTCTGTAATATTACAGTGGAGTTTGTGCAAAAAATATGACAGAGAAGAATGGTGGTTGATACTAATGTTCAGAATGGACAGTTTTAATAGGGATGCACAGGTATTTGAAAATCTTTCTTTATAAATTGAAAAGAAGGTCAACTGCCTGTGTTGTTACATGTAAAAATAGATCTATGCAGTATTTTACTGCTGACCAAAAAAAAAAAAAAGCTAAACAAAAAAAAGGGAAATGAATTTTGTACAGAAGTAATCCTTGTACTTTTGTACAAAGTAGTTCATCTGTTTTTAAGAGGTGGCTTTTATTGACTTGAAAAGGGTTTTCATTATTGAAAGACTAAAATAGATTCTTCTTAAAATTCAGTATATGGGGAGCAGCTGGATGATTTTTCCCCTTTTAGTTCTTTGCTATTTTTTTCCAAATGCTGAATCCATTGAAGGTTCTGCTCTTCTAGTTCTTCCCTTTCATAGCTATTATTTTTAATGAATGAAAGCGAGCATGTGTTGTTTTCTCTAGGCTTAACCTGCCAGCATGTGAGCCAAGCAGTAGATGTGCATCATGTGAAGAGGGCGGTAGCTCAGAGTGTCTGGTCAATATGTGCAGAATGTTTGAAGGAGAGACGGATGAGTGATGGTGAACCCGTGGCACCTTTGGACATATGGCTGTGTCTCAAATGTGGCTCTCAGGTAAGCATATGCTGTAAATTTGCAGAGGTGGATCAGCCCTGAATTTCTAAAGGTTACGACTGGTGTGGGTACTTGTCTCTTGGGCATCTCATTACCTTTGGTGAAACAGTGTGACATAAATGCTTTCTTCAGCTGCTTCAGTGGAGTGGAATGTAGCCTTAAGTTCTTCTTGTCTTGTTCGCAGCAGTGTTTTAGGTTAGCTTTGGAACCCACAAATATAAATGAAAGAAAAACTAAATATGTATAGTGCTGAATTGACTTATACTGTGGACACTCAGTTGCTAGATTTGACTGAAAACAGGGAGAAAGGACTGTGTCGAAGTGAGAGTTCTGCTTTTTGTGGCAGCTAGCCATTATAGTGTCAGTTATATAGCAGACCAGTTATAGTGTCAAATTGTGGCCTCAAGAGTTTATAATGGCAGGTCCTGACTGCAGAGGCTTGCACAGGTTTCTGCCTTGTGAGTGAAGTAAAGATACAGAAAAAATTCAATTTACAGGCAGTGTCATGCTTTGTTTAGCTAACAGTTGCCTGAACAAAGCATTTCACAATTTTCTTAAACTTTGAGTAGGTCTTGCTATAGTAAGGACAGAAGCCAGCTCTCACCAGTATTATCTGAACAGATTTAATTTTGCAAAGAACTGTGCTATTCGCAGGCTTCGGAAGATAGTTAATGGGATCTGAGGAGAACCTCTTGTCTCTGAAAATTTGTAGTTAAGGAGGGCTTTGAAAAGGAGTTAACACACTGTGCTTTTTCATGCTTATACTGTTAGTAGCCTCCAAAGCTCATTCAGAGACCAGTCCTCAATCTTCTAAGTCCCACTCTGTAGACACTTGAAAAATTGCAAATGCTGTCTTTTGAAGTCGCTGTACAAAAATGGTGTGTTCTGAGTAGGTTTTTAGTACAAACAAAACCCCCTCATTAATTGATATCTTTATAATACTGGATTATAAAGAATGTTAAACCCTCTCAATCTATGGGAATGCTAAATGAATATCTAGGGCACTACAGTTTTCTGCCTCATTTTGAAAAGCAAAGTTTTGATAGTTTATTTACTAATAATATAGTCTTTTCCTTCTTCTCTTTTTTAATCCTTACTGTGCTGATGTTTCCATTTTTAGGGATGTAGTAAGAACTCGGAAGGCCAGCATTCTCTGAAACACTTCCAAACAGCACGCGCAGAACCTCATTGCATTGTTATCAACCTCAGCACATGGATCATATGGTAAGAATGAGTATGCAGATGTTTGTATATACTTGTACGTAAGGACTACTCATAACTTAAAGCAGTGTCTTCTCATGATAAAGAATTATTCTGGCAGGTAAAAATGAATATATAGAGGAAAGGCAGGCTTTCTGGAGAGAAAATTAGTGTCCTTAGGACTTTCGGAGGGGGCACGAATCAATACTAAGATAGAAGTTCAAGTCCATTATGTTCTGTAGCGAGTTGGCTGGTTATAGGAGCTTGTCCTTCCTGCTTGTTTCTATGTGATTATTTGCAGGACTATAAACTCAGATTATTTAAATCTTTAAGTATCACAGTGAATTGGGACCGGTCTGTAGAAAAGCCTATATGAGATAATTCAGTTTGACTCCTCTTTTTAGTATGAAAAATTGAAACCTAGAACTTAAATAATTTGTGTAAAGTTGTTTGTGAGGTGTGTTAGAGCTGGGAGGTGTATCCAGTTATCCTGAATTCCAGTTTGTTTCTTCTCTTGTTTAGGTGTTATGAATGTGATGAAGAGCTGTCAACACATTGCAACAAAAAGGTTTTGGCTCAGATAGTTGACTTTCTTCAAAAACATGGTTCCAGGGCTGAACCAAGTAAGTTTACACAATTAGTTTTGTGTGGAGAGATCTATAATTTACTGCCTCTGAAAATGAGCATTGCGGATTTTGAGTCATGTTAAACGTACAACTGAAAAATTGTGTATGGTGCGAGTATAATGCAATTTGTAATTGCACAATTACTTGGGCAAATAATGCCTGTCGAAAGATGCCATTGTTTTCCTGCAACGTGATTACATTTAAAAAATACTTTGGGCACCATAGGACAGTTTTTCCAAATTTTGTTTTTAATGAAGAAAGTTTATTGTAAAGAAGAAGTTATCTTCAATAAGATGCCATATAAATTAATGCACAAAAACTATATAGAAGCACAAAATAATTGCATTTCCCTAGTGTGGATGTGTCACATCTTAAAATTTTTCTGATTTAAATTTGTTTTCAACAGTTAATTAGATTTGCTTAAGTGGATTTTCTTATACTTTGTTGATTGATGTAATGCTTTATGTTCATTTATGTTATTGGGTTTTAATTGCTAGAACAAGCAATTGCCAAGGGAGATTTAGATTGGATATTAGAAAGAATTTATTCACCGAAAGGGTAGTTAGGCATCGGAACAGGCTTCCAAGGGAAGTAGTGAAATCACTGTCCATGGAAATGTTCAAAAACCATGTAGATGGGGCCCTCAGTGACATGGTTTAGTGGTGGACTTGGCAGTCCTTGGGCGATGCTTGGACTTGATGATCTTAAAGGCCTTTTCCAACCTAGTTGATTCTGTGATTCTGTGACCCTCTCCAAGTGGCAGAGTGTGGCTGTTCTGAGCAGTTTGGGTGCTGTTCTTGAAAGCTCTAGGAATATTGGCCCAAATATGATTTGTCGGGTTTTCTTAAGTGGCAAGGAGAAGAGGAAAAAGCTGTTTACCTGGCATGGTCTGTTGCTCTGGGCAAGGCTCCTCACTGGAAGCTGCTGGGAAACAGCTGTGTATTGATAAATATGTATGTGTAGGCTGGGAATTCCCAGCCAGAGTTGGCATTCTTGTTTCACTTTGATAAATGTAACACCAATGCATTTTCTGTTTTATGTCAAATTCTTGGGCTGACACAGTTGGTACTTCCCCAAAAGAAATGTAACTTAAGATTTTTTTCTTTTCTTTAAATTACATTGCCTTTAAGGATTTTTTAGAAATTAAATTTGAAATTGAAATGTAATTCATGTTGTTGTTCAAAACACAAAGAACACAAAGTGTAACACTGAAAATTAACTTTACTATTGATAACTTACCTGTTGCCTTTTTTTAGTGTAGCATTTTATTTCGTATTACGATGATATTTTCAGTGTAACTGTCATCCTTTAAATTATTAGTTGGCTTAGTTTTTTAAATTTATTTTGTACATTCAACTATTAAAAACATAAACTAGTTTTAAACAAATGAAAAATAACTTGTGAGAAGTAGTTTAAGACTGACAGTGAACAGTTCATATTTTTCACTTAAAAATCAATCTTACGCTTTCTTCCCATTGTTTTTCCATTTCTTGCAAAGCAAGCAGTCCAGGTGAAGACAGTTAATTTTCATATGAGAATGTGGCACTGTAACAACAATTCATCTTATGTCTGGATTTCTTTCTGTTGTAACAACTGGTTGGCATGGTGCATCATTAAAATTCAAATAGCACTGTCTAGAAATTTCTACAGAAATGCAGGATGAACATGGATATAAGTAACAGATGAGGACTGCTAGGGTTTTTTTGGTTCTCAAAAGTGCAGGAGTCACTTAAAGATAAAATAATCAGCTTAAACATGTAAGGGAGGGTTATATAGATTTCCTAATTAATGCATCCTTGAAAATAAACAAAAGCAAAATGCTTGTCATTTGGTACTAATGTGGTGGAATAGTGTGGCAGCAGGATCCCTGCTTTTCACTTGGCCTCTCATAAAGATTCAACTTCACTTCAGCTGTAAAAATGTGCAAATTACATTACTACTACATGACTGACTTTTGTAATTACATTAAGCGATTGAGATAAATCCCAGTGCTGGGTTCCCAAAAGAATGCTTGCAGCTGTGTGATTTTCACATCTGATCCTATGGTTTGTTGTACCCAGCAATGCCTGCTTTTTTTTTTTGTTTTCCTTTTTCTTGGTTTTGTTTTAGAGGAGTCTGTTTGGTTAAGAGGTCATGTTGGGCACAAGACGGAAGAATAAAGCAAGATTGCTTTCTGGGGTGTACCACCCAGAAATCTGTTTTGTGGAAAAGGTTAGCAGGCCAGGATGATTTTCACAGAAAGGCAGGTGCAGTATTGTCCGTGTGGCACACTTGTGAGCTTCACATGGGCATAATGCACGTGTAGTACACAGAAACCATGCTGAGACATTGCGATCTGTGTGCCTGCTCTTTTACTGGAGAAAATAAATTCTTTTTAAGTTTTAAAAGTGAATATTATGCATATTTTCCTTTACAAAGGCCAAATTAGACATCATTGGAGACGTAAGATTCCATACTCTGGTTTTTTTTATAGAGCAGTTAATTAGATCAGTTTGTGTGGCAATAGAATAGGAAGGAAGAATATTTATCCTCAAATTTTGTAGTTAAATTTATTGTTGGGAAGGTCAAGCAGAGGAATGAGATTTTGTTAGTAAGTTCAACTGCTCAGATTTGCCAGTAGGTTAAAGTTAGAAACTTGATTTCTGTTTTAATGGATGTAACTGGTGTAAAACAAAGATTAAAAAAATATGTAATTTTACAGTATAAGTAACAGGTGTTAACTTGTAAGGAAAGACAAAAAGTATGGTGAATAACTTTTCAGATTTCTATTCATCTGTGGATATTAGCAGTTGACAAAGGATCACACTGAAAAAACCAGTAATTTGGAGGTTGGAGTCATGTAAGCCCATTCTATCTACCTAAAAGAAAATTACATAGCAAAATAAAGCAGAATATATTGATTCTGCAATTATGAGATACACTTTAGCAAAAAAACATTTCTGTTGTTGGTCATAAATTTTCTTTCAAGTTTACTTCCATGTTAGGGGATGCTGCTAATTATGCACATTGCAAAGAAATGAAAACCCAATAATTGGCAAAAAAATATTTTAAGCATTTTGTCACTTTTCTCCACAGATTCTTCCCTTTCCTGTATTAAATAAATACTTACTTGTGAGGTGAAGCTTGTGAGGTAGCACACGACATCTGAGCATAGGGATCAAAACTGGTACTTGAGTAGCTTGCTCTTTCTCACTGTGCAGATGTATTTTCCAGTTTATAACATTCCAGCAGAATCGGAGAAATAGAATTGCAGTTTGGAATTTGGTAGGATTGTAACAATGCAAGAAAGATTGGGCTTTTCAAACATAAAGCTAGTGACCATTTCAGAAGAGAACCACGCTGTTATCTAACGGTTAGATCCCACTGTCGTACAGTGTTGAAAAAAAAATCAAATTTTTTTAAATAAAAAGGGAGTGCTAGGCAATTTAGTAGCATTTCATAATACAGCATGATGAGAACTTGATAAAAGAAAGGCAATTTATCAACCTTGCTTTTACTGTGAAGACCTTCAGCTGAAGTACCACAGGTGTATTCAATAGAAAAGGCTTGACCTTGGAATGAAAGTGCATATTCCTGGAACTCTCATTTTTAATTAAAAGGAAAAAAAAGTTGCATTGAAAAGATGAGCAAAACGGCTTTACTCCCCTGGCTGAAAGAAACATTGGATGTCCTTTATCTTTTTGCTTGCATGCCATCTGCATTCCCAGGCACGGCTCAGTTTCAGCAAGGGCAGTACAGAAGCCCATGTGCGTTGCAAACATTTGAAGTACTGGCAAAACAAATTGAAATGGAACCTGCAATAAGTTTTCTGAACGTCTTTTGCAAGTGGATGCGTCAGCACTGTGTGCTTTTGTGCACCTGGTACGGTGACTTGCTTTGCTTCATGGACTGAATCATTGTCTGTGTTAATGTTGGGCTTAGGAATCTCAGTCATGAGGCTGGTGCTGTGCAGATGTGGGACAAAATGATGTTCCCTGCCTTCAGAGAGCTTACTAGACAAGATGGCAGGTGAGCAGAAAAAGAAAGCTGAAGAAGAGTGGCAAGGAAAGGCAAGAGCTGTAGCAGAGGAGCAGTCTCTGACTGCTGTCCTCTTTCCTGGGGGTCTGGTGGGAAGGGGGTTTGCTAGCATGGGGGTGACATCGGGAAGTTTTGCCGAGCATAAAGGCTGTGCCTGTGCACAGATGCAGCTGTGTGAGAGCCAGAGTGAGTGCTGGAGGTAGGCATCAATGGCCAGATTGTACAGGGCTTTGAGCAGCCTGGTCTAGTGGAAGGTGTACCTGCCCATGGTAGGGAGGTTGGAACTAGATGACCTTTAAAGGTCCCTTCCAAGCCAAATCAAATCAAATCAAATGATTCTGTAATTCTATGGTGGGACTGTAGGCAGTCACTGACCTGGTGCCTAGGAAGACATGGTCAGTAGGGTGTGAGAAGTAGGATGGAGTGCTGGGCAATGGGTCTTGGCAGAGTGCTCCAGTAGGGCGTCTTCAGTAGCTGGTTACTCTTTGTCAAGGGAAAAGGAGGTTGTGGTGATCTAGGCACAACTTGGGTGAGAGTTTTGCCAATGTGACTGGATTAGAAAGGCCACCTTTACAACAAAACTGCAGATGTAGTCTTATGGAGAGGTGCAGTCTCAATGCGTGAGCCCCAAAACAGTCACAGTTGCATGTGCTGTCCCCACTGCAGAGATGGACAGACCTGCCTGGGGCTGATGTCCACAGTGCCCAAGAAGTGCAGAGAGCTTGAGGATCACCATGTCAACTCTAAACCATGTAATAGTGAACTACAGACAGAAATCGGTCTATGAATTTAGTTACTCTGTGCCTTTCACCCACCTTGCACTCATTAATGTTAACAAAGTCTTTTATAACAGGTATTATTGCACACAGATGAATGGTTTGGACTACTTCATTTCTCCTCTTTGGCCAGGAGCTGAAGGCCCTTGTGGGCAGCAGCAGATGACAGCCATTTTGATGGAATCCTTCTGCTGGGCTCCTTGTTGTGTCTACACTGGCTTAAAAGTAATTTTTCATATCCAAAAGCATGCCTGTTAAAACATTACAGGGTTGCGAGATTGAGTCTGCAAGAGTCCATGAAACAGTTCAGTGGAAATTCACTTTAAAAAATTACATCTTAGCCTTTTGATTAATAGCATGCTTGTAGCCTTGGGTTAATCTTGCAGAAGGACCCTCCAGTCCCAATCTGTAGAAGTATTTAGCTATCACAGTCATTACCAGCATCTTCTATTAAGACTGACCAACTCTTCACATGTCAACTAAACATTCAGCTTCAGGCCTGTCTTGTCATTTATCACTGAGCTGGGGACACTGAGCAGCGTTAAATTAAAAACTGCTGTCCTTCCTCTGGCTCTATATATGTCCTTAAAACTATCTGCATGGAATGGGGGAAGCAGCAGCTACTGTTTGTGTAATGGCAAAGCAACATTTTTCTGGCAAGACTTTTTCACAGATACAAAAAAGCCAGTAAAATGTCACATGGATCGTGTTTGTAAAATCCTTAAAAAAATCAAGAGGCAGTAATTAAAACTTTCTGCAGGAAAGGAGGTTCTTAGACTTCAGTAACAACGTACAGGCCTTTTCTTAATTTACTACTAGTTCTCCTATCCCTATCCAGCTTTGTGGCAATCAGATGTCTGGTTCTCATTTATTGTGCTTTAAAATAGCATATTCATCCAGCTCTTATCACAAAGCCGGATGCCTCGGCTTTTTTTTCCCTCCCTTAAATAATTTATATGTAAGGTTCAGCAAATGGAACCTTGCTACTTGTGTGAAGCTGCCATTTAACCATGAAGTGAAATGCTTTTATCGAGTTTGCCCTGCAGATATGGTCCGCTGTGGCAGTGCTGTCCATATTTGGTGGCTGTGCAAGGAGAGCCAGGTGGTGCTGCAAAGCATAGCACAGTGAAGCGTGGACAGATCTAGGTTTGACATTTGTCATCCTGTACTGCTAAAGGGAAGAGAAAAATCTGCTTTTCCATATGCTTATGCTTTAATTTTTGCCTGCAGTTTTGTCCAGATGGCCTTGTGAACATTGTTTACTTTAAGATGCTGTCCCAGATGTTTTTGAATGCCGATGGATAAATGCAACAACTGTGGTATACTAATACACAAATTATTTACACAATTTTGGCTTTTTTTTCCCCCCTCCTTCCTTTTTTAACTTTTTTAACCATCTCTTCTCCCCAGCCCTGCTCTGTATGGCACTCTTACATGGGGAAGAAGTCTTCCCTTACAGTATGGAATTTCTGGGAGTGAGCAGTGCCTTTGAGTTGCAGAGACTTGGAGCTCCTGTTCTCCTGCTGTGATTCTTTTGGAGCTCTGTGTGGGTGGACAAGTCTCAGACATTGTAGTGTGCCCTTTGTAAGCGTGACAATTAAAAGGTGTTGCTGCACGTAGCCCATAAAACGGTGACTGCTTGTGGGTGTGTCACTCATTGCATTGAAAAACACTTTGTCTCCTCTTTCAGGGAGAACTTGGTCTCTTACTTTGCCCTTGTACTGTCTTAATTTTACACGCAAGTGGAAAGGAGAGTATTTTAAAGCTGTGTAAGCAGTATTGCCAATAATGTTTAAAAATGTTCCTAAACAGCAAAGCACCTCTAACTGCATTTTGACAAACTTGGGTACAATTAAAAAAAATAATTATGCCTTGATGGCACCATAGGGTGCAGACAGACTGCATCAGAAGCTTATTGCCAGGTACAGTAGATATTTTAATGACTTCTTTTTTATTTAATCATATTTTTTCATCCTCTAAGCAAGAAGCTATCTAGGAGTGTATATAAAAGAACCTTTTGGCATGAGCATTTCATTAACGTAAATAGGTCTGTTAGTTATTTCTCAGGAACACTGTAATGAGACTTCAATGTGAAACTCATTAGAACAAATATATGAATTCATATGTCAAGACAGAGATTGCAGCATCACAGTTCTTGGCATCTATTAAGTCCATAACTCGTTTACATTGACATGCATTGTTAATCAATATTTAAGACACTGCAGATGTCAGTAATGTTCATATTTAGTTCTGCAACCATGAAATATGAAAGTTGCTAGTAGAATTCGAGGCTAAATATTGTTATCTCAAGTCTTTCCATTACCTCTAGGCTACAAGTTAATGACTGTCTAAGTTTGCTGCCCCTCATCTATCTAAATAATAAGGGAAATAGGGAAATGTGGATGTTATACTGGTAGCATATTCCACTACAGATGTATGAAATTTTTGTTGTTTAAAATTAAAACACTAGCACTGTGTGTATGTGGGTTGCGTTAGCAATTCCTGAAGCTGTGACAAAGGGAGGTGGGTCGAGGAGCAAATGCAGCTTTTGGGGAAACTGGTAACAACTCCAGTTTGGCTGTTCACTGAGTTTTATGAGGGAATTCAGAGTGTGGTAATTGATAAAGGCTTGCAGGATTCAGGTGGCAACTTTTGGTCACCTCTCTTCAAATCCACCAAAAAGCTGCCTTTGTGTGGCGTTTCTAGTGTGTCAAATGAATGTACATCTTAACTGCCTATTGTTAATAAACTAACAGAGCCTGTTTTACTTTAGTGCTTGGCTAATTTAAGAAGTTACAGTCTTATGGGACACTATGTGAAAGTTTTTGTTGGATAAATGTAGTTGTTGGGGGGATTTTTTTTCCCCAGGGGTTTAACTGCTGATGTCTTTATTTTTTTTTTAAAGATTACGTAAAGCAGCTTAGCATACCATCGAGATAATCTTTCCACATATGTTAGAAATGACAAATATAATCCATGGAAGAACTTCTGTGATTAAACTATGCAATTATATAGTAATATTAACATATAGTTTAATTATAGGTTCATCAAAAATCATACGACTCCGCGAAGAGAACAGTGAAACAAGTGAAATACTGAAAGGAAAAAGTTCTGGAAATGGTGCATCAGTTCCAGTTAAAGGAATAAATAATTTAGGAAATACATGCTTTTTTAATGCTGTCATGCAGGTAAGATGGAAAGATCATACACCTTTCTCTTAATAAATTTCAGAAATACTTAATATGTATAAACTTGTATATGTATGAAAATATGTGGGCTTTGGAAGAGGTTCTGACTGTTACCAGTATTCATTGTGCTTTCTGAATGTCCTTTTCAAATTCTTTTTACTCCTTGCTGTCCAAGAAATAGTTCCTGTTATAACAAAAAAGGATTCCTGGATCAGTAGCATTTTTTGCAGTAATGAGACAAATGAAAATGTCAAAGTGTTTTACACACTGCATATGGGTGTGGGTTGTACTCTAGCATATGGTTTTATTTGTAGTTCAGCATTAGGCAGTGATGAGTAATGCACAGTATTTACCATACTGGTGGGTGTGAAAAGTGGTGCTTTATGCATAATGTAAATGTCTGCACAGTGCATTGTGATGATTTTAAGCCCCTACAAGGGATGGAGTTATAGAAGTACTTTTATTGGTTATGAGGTTTTTTTCTGACCAGAATAAGGGGAATGAGCTATACTAATACATTTGTAGTATACAACTAACTCAACATCCTCAAAAAAAGCAGCAGACTTAGCGGGTTTTTTATTGGACCATCCTACTGCTTGTCAGAGACATCTGTATGTCTGCAGGCAGGAGTGAACAAATGAAAGAGAACTGCTACAAAGGTGTTCTGAACTGGCATGCTTTACCTTGTGTTAATGGTGGTGATTACAAAACTCAGCAAACAAATAGCACATGTGTAAGGAGTAGAATTACTGCAATTTGTTCTCTGTCCATACTTAGGACAATGTAGAAACCTAAGTGATCTGCAGTCAAAGTTAACTAAAAATAAAGAAACAAAGCTGAGATATGTTGTTTTCTCTCTTAAATTCAGAGAGGTAATGCTTTTCAGTGTTCCCAAACCTTTGTGCTTGTTGGGGCATGATGGGCGGGTCTATAGAGAAATAAACGATTTCTGATACTAATGTCCTCACCATAAATAAAATAATAAAAAGAAAACAAAACCAAAAAAACACCTTGTTGTTCAACAAGAATAACAAAGTTATTACTAGGAATTACAGAAACAGAAGTAGATACAATTTTAGAAACAGTGTGAGATCAGTGATCTCAGCTCATATAAGGGTGATACCTGCTTTTTCTAGTAGTCTGATTTAAACCTCAGTTGTACATGTATATTATGAAATATATCTGGTTTTGTCTATCCCTGAAGCTAGAATTTATATCTAACACAAATGTATAGCTGAAAGATTAGCTTGTGTTTCTTGGGATTGTTTTTTTGTCTTTAAGAACTTGGCACAGACTCACGTACTAAATGAACTTATGTATGAGATGAAGGAGAAAGGAACAAAGTTAAAAATCTGTCATAATTCAGACTCCCAATTGGTAAGTATACAGTGAGAAATACAAATTTGGGGAGATGTGGGAAGAAGCTGGAGGATGGGAAATCACATTCTCCCCTTTCTTTTGCCTTTCAATTGTTTTAGCTGTTTTATGATATCTGTGAACTCACTACTTTTACAATACTAATTATTCAGCTTGGGAGGAGGAAGAATAATCACTTTCTTTCACGTTTTGTGACATGGAAGTAACAAGTAATGCCTGATCTAAGAAAGTGGCTGACTTATTATTGTTTCCCATTTCATTTCTTCATTGTGAATGTATGATACAGGAAATAGTATATATGGCTCTAGAAAGTGTTCATGACGTATTTTATTCCAGTCTGTCCCAGCCCTTCACTGGAAAGGCTTGTAAGATATATTGTGTCCTTCGCAGGCCAGAGGATAAAACTGTGAGAAGTAAAATCTGGTGAGGGCCAAATTTCTTGTCCTCAAGGTCACTGCAGACAAATGAGGAAGAGATTCCTGTGGTTATTATCAAAAGAATATACTGGTGTTCTAGGTTGTAGCTTAGAGACTTGCTAAAGAGAGCAGTTACAGAGGATTTTTTTTTTCCTGTTTGTTTTTTTTGCTGGGAGCTTTCTGGTGGCAGTGAGGGTTGAGGGGTAGGATTCTGTATCAGCTACTTCTGAAATGATGAAAGTTTCTGTATGTTGCTGTCAGTGATGTTCATAGCTTCTCCAGGCAAGAATAGTGTGGAATTCACTGTGGTGTTGTCTGTATTTCCTCCAGTGACAGTTCTGAGCAGTAGCATATTTCACTAAGTTATCCTGAGCCACAGCAGAGGTCTGGAACTTGCTTATGCCCAGAGACTTAGAAAGCCAGTGGTATGTTGGCTTAGGCTTGGTGCGAAACTTGCACAGCCATAAGGTTAAAAGATTTATTTTTCTTGTTTAACGACAGTGCTTACAATGTAAATGAGATCTTTGGAGAAAAGACTGTTTTCTGGTCTTTGTATGTCAACACACAATTGGAGTGCTTCGGGAGTCTAAACTAACGCTAACGAAGAAATCTCAGCTTCCTGCTTGATAGGGGGCATTTTTCTACCTTTAGATAGTTCATGTAATGCAAATACCTTACATTTGTGTGGATCTGTAGTGCCTATGTTTTGTGTGAATCTCCTTTCTGGACGAGGCAGCCTCTCTAATTGTTTGTCTGGCAGTTGTAAGCTGTTTTTGTGAGAGTCAGGCTAGCTAGTAGAAAGCCCTGTGATCATGTATGAACCTGGGAGCATGTTAGGGAGAGCTGGTAATCTGTGGCTGTTGAGATGCATGTGGCATGTAAGCAATGCAGGAGTGTCTCCAGCTTCAACACTGGCTGGGGTAGCTGCTGGCCAGCTTCTCCCAGCCCCAAGGCCTGCTGGCTGGGGCGAATCCCACACGAGGATGGGCTGTGTGGGATGCACCCTGTGCCTGTTGCCCGCTGCCATGGCAGACCTGTGGGGTCTGCTGTCAGCTCTTCCTGTGAACCACTGCTGGTGCCTTTCTGGTGCCTGATGCCTGGAGGAACAGGGTGCGTTTCTGTGGCTGTCAGATGTGTGGAAATCTCAGTGTGTGGCTCACAGGTCAGAGGCCACCCCTGACCCTCTAAGGCTGGGTAGACAAAGTGCCACTGAGTTCCAACTCATGCTGGCCCATGGAAGAGTTGGAGAGACTGTGTTGTCTGTCCAACTGAATGTCAGTGCTCGTGGGAGTGAAAGTAAAGTGGGTAATACAGGAGGTAGTCTGTTTTTTGTGAGAATCAGACTGGCTCATTGACATGCCTTGTTTCCAAAACTAGTGGTTACCAACCAATTTACTTGACAAGAATTGTTTGGCTTTACAACTGTTACTGCTTAAGTAATAAGCTTCCTCTTCAACTATTTCAATCATATAGGTGACATCAACATTTCAAAAAAAAAGAAAAAACCCAGAACACTCTAAGTCTGGAAGTTATATTTTTCTTTGTCATAAATCTACTAACTTGAAATAAGTCTCATGTGTCATTAACTTTGAAATCTGATGTGCAATTTACCTTTGCTTTGAAGGATCCTCTGGTGGTAAACCTCTCCAGCCCAGGACCTTTGACTTCAGCAATGTTCTTGTTCCTTCACAGCATGAGGGAGGCTGGAAAAGGTCCTCTTTCTCCCAAAGTGCTGTTCAGCCAGCTTTGTCAAAAGTATGTATTGTCAGTATCTTTTACTTGCTTATTTAGTTTTAATTTCCAGTGATATGTTTCTAAATGTGCTGTGTCTGTTGTCCTTTCTAAGGCGCCATTAGATTTTTACCAGGTAGTCCAGAAAATGTTGTCTTCACGTTTTAAAGTTGCAGCGCTCCCTGCTGTGCTCCAGGGTTGTACCTATTTGCTCTTCAAATGTATGGCCCGGTCCAGAACCAGTAACTTTCAGTGGGCTTTGAACAAGTGAGGGGGCAGAAGGTGGCGTGGTAAAACTGAAGAAAATAGAGTTACCTTTCATGTTTTGTTGTGTATTAGCACAAAGCTGTGCTAATACTGCAAAGTGTGTGTAGGTGTCTTATAAAAAAAAAAAAGGTAAGCTTGAAATGGGAAACTTCTGCTATGATGTCTGACCTTGGCATCAATTCAAGATTAAAAAGGGTCTAACAAGTAAGGACTTGAAGCAGTACTGAAATGGCATATGGCTCCAGATTGCAAAGAGCTTACCAGCCCTAAAGAAACTCCTGTTTCTTGGCGTGGAAAATGCTTACAGTGGTGCTTTGTAGGTGCCTTCAATTATGATGCAAACAATCTTGCTTTTTAAAACACCTGTAGAAGACCTCTTCAGAAGTTGATACCTGTACTTAAATATTGACTTTACCAGTAAAAGAAGCTGTAGAAGCAGAGTAACTGCAGAATGATACAGGTGAACCTCACTTTAAAATAAGATTAATAATTTGTGTTATTTTTTTTGCCACAGTATTGTTGTATGGAATTTTAAGCATTCTGCAGTAAGAGTTGGGAGGAAAGTTGCAGCCTCCTGTCATGGCATTTCAGGGCAACCTCACTCTGTAAACATGGGTTTATGATCTGGTATAAAGAAATAAAAGCTTTTAGGCTAGAGAAGGGACAACGTAGTTCTGATAAATCAGTATTGCTTTTTCTTTATTCTCAAAATTCAATTTCAGAAACATAATACTATATTTTTCTGTTGTACTTCCTGTTGATTTTTTTTGATCTGTAAAAGGAAATCTGTATAAATTTGTATAAATTGTCCTTATAGTGATTTTGAGTCTAACAGTTCTCTGTTTAGCCTTATCTACCTGGAAGAAAAATATGTTGTTTCCTCACTCCTTCTTCTGTTTCAGGGGTGACTCAAAAATGCGATTATAAGAAAAAAACTGGCCAAGAAATGAAAGGGAAATGGTTAAATAAGAATAGTATCTTTTTCTCTGTTAGTATTAAGGACAGAAGGGAAAAGATGATGTAAAACATGTTTTGAAGCCCACCTTAGCAAACTCATTGTAAAATAATCATGATGCAGTACACTTCAGATGGCACTGTATTTTTGAAATGATAGCTATTTTGTATCTGTTCTTGTGTGTGTGTGTGTTTGTATAGTCATCAAGTGATGGCTACACAATGTATTGGTATTAAATCTCAGATACCTAGTTGTTCTTTTTTTGTTATTCTTGTTTAATCTTTAAGATGGGCATATACTTTAACTACCAGCTAAAATTGAAACATATGTTAATGCGAGCAGCAGACTTTGGCTGTTTAGGCATCTGTCGGCTTCTGCATCTCTTTGCCTTCATTACTACTTTCTTTTGTTAGCCTTGCAGAACACAACTTGGATATAAATGATTTCTAGCTCTAGTATCAATAACAAAAGCGTCAGCCACATCCTGTTGGGTAGGTGTTCAGGGGCAGGCAGTGGCTGCACAGGTACGACAGAAGGTTTTGGTCTTTTGATTATTTTGTGGTTGATGGTGACGTAAGCAAGAAAGAAGAAAGGGAGAATTTCAACAAATTCAGCCATCTGCAGTGGTGAAAATAGGAGAACGGGAAATCTTTATCTTTGCAAACTGAATAAATTTACTATATATTAACTTAGTATGAATGCAATGTTCTGTCATGCCATTTTTATGAAGCCTTTTTAAATTTTTTAAAGATGGCTTTCTACTCTTTAGCAAAGCTGAAATGAAGGAGAGACCATGGCAAGATTGCAGGAGTCCCAGCTAGAAAGAAGTCTCTGTTGCTGCACCATTCGCCATAAACTGCTTTTTGAGTCCTGCCAAGAAGTCATCTTAATAAAGTAATCTTAAAGGCATGCACTACTTGTGGTCTTCATATGCATTAGCATGAAAGTTCAAACAGCGTCTTTCCTGAAGAGATGACAGGATGAATGTGTAACAGGAAAAACTACATTGAAAAAAAAGTTTGTATTTCAGAGAGATATGTCAGAGAAAGACAAGTGAGCTAACTACTGGGGAGAAGGGCATGGAGAAGGACTTCTATAATGATGTTTGATTTTACATAAAAGTTTGCTGACTTCAGTTGCAACCTGTTTTATTCTTTTTTTAATTTATTCCTTCCCCATCACAGATCTTGCTGTCTCAGTCCCAGCCTACAGTATCTGACCATACCCTTCTTCAGTAAAGAATTTATGAAGCAGATTGTATAGATAGTATAGGATGTGCTTGTCTGTGATATCATAGAATAGTTAGGGTTAGAAAAGACCTTAAGATCATCTAGTTCCAACCCCCCTGCCATGGGCAGGGACACCTCATACAGACCATGTTGCCCAAGGCTCTGCCCAACCTGGCCTTGAACGCTGCCAGGGATGGAGCATTTACCACTTCTTTGGGCAACCCATTCCAGTGCCTCACCACCCTCACTGTAAAGAACTTCTTCGTATATCTAACCTGAACTTCACCTGTTTAGGTTTGAAGCCATTACCCGTTGTCCTATTGCTACCATCCCTAATGAAGAGTCCCTCCCCAGCATCCTTGTAGGCCCCCTTCAGATACTGGAAGGCTGCTATGAGGTCTCCACGCAGCCTTCTCTTCTCCAGGCTGAACAGCCCCAACTTTCTCAGCCTGTCTTCGTATGGACTCAGTGACCCAGGAGTGTCCTCCCAGTCTTTACCATAACAATGTTTTGAATAGTTGCTTGTAGCTTGCAAAACAGGGACATGCGCACTGAGTGGTTGTTCAGAATACAGATGTTTTACTTAATACTTAGTATAGTTGCTTCCCAATCCTACTAGGCTACTTACAAACATGAATGGTTGAAATGCTGAAGCTGTCAGCAGGTATGCTGCTGTACATAATATACTTAGGTCTATCTACTTGGCAGGACTGTTACAGTGTGCTATCTAGTCAAGAAGTAACACAGCGATCTCCTAATAACATTTTTCTCATGTATAGCAGAAGGCTGATCACTTTTCCCTGATGACGTAGTTGGATTATATACGTAAAAATATGTACAACTTTTTATTAAATTGGCATTGATGAGTGTGGGTGGGTTTGGGTGGGGTTTTTCTGGTTTTTGGGTTTTTTGTGGGTTTGGGGGCATTTTTTGGTTTGTTTGTTTTTTTTTTAATCTAGCTGAATGGTGACATGTTTTGATGTTGGATCAGTTGATGCAAGGTATCGTAAAGGTAGCTATATAATTGAACACCTGACACTCGCCCTCATTTCCAGCTCAATGCTAGAATAACAGTTCTGAATTTAGTATCTGGAGTTGCTTTTTTTGGTGCCATTGTAGGACTTCAGGACTCCACCTGCTTCAGGTGTTGCAGTATGCGAGAGTTTGAATGCTCACATTTGAACTGGGCATCCTCACTCAAAAGTTGAAAAGTGCTAAGTGAAAGAAGACCTAAGGAGGCAGGTAAGGAAGGGAATGCTAAAACGGAGTGGCAAAAGCATGTAGGAATGTGGTTACGTGTGGGCAGAGAGCCTGTAAAGAAAGGGAGCGGACGCTGCCTTGTTCAGCTGCAGCTCTGCAATGGTACTGGGTGGGATCCCAAAACCTGCAAGTGAGGAACTCTGCAAGTGGATGCATATATGCTGCTCAAAAGGAGTTAGAGAACTGGGACGCATTTCTTTCAGCTGCAGACCGCTTCTTTAAGATAGACTCTTAAAGAGGCAGTCTGCAGCTGAAAGAAAGATCAGAGATCAGAGAGTGAAGTTCTTCATCTTGTGCATGAAAGGGCATTCGTAGTGCTTTTTTAATTCAATAACAAAAGAAAAAAATGATACTGAGTGTTAATTTTATCAAGTGGTGGGGTAGCCAGGTTGAAGAGGAGGAGAAGAAGAAAAGAAATGGATGAGTCTGTCTGTAGCAACTGCTTAGCGTCTGGTACTAATTCATCCACTGTTAATTTTGTTAGTGTTGCAGCTGTCAGATGTTTTGTGAGGACAGATTGTGAGCATAGCTACGGGGCCCTTCTGTTGGTTTTCCACTATGCTGAATATCAGGACTGCAGACTTCTGACTTATCTGGAGACTTAGTGACTAATGCAACCCTGATGTATTAAGAGGACATGAATTTTATTTCTGTTATTTGTTATGATTGAATAATTTTATTGGTGGAAGGAAGCTTAGATTTGTGTAGCAAGTAAATGTTGTACCATGTAAGTGATGAGTCCAGAAGGTAGTTAGACAATTCAGCTGCTTTGAACCTTGACCAAATAATTATTTGTAGGGGTGTTATATTGCTACATCAGCATGCAGGAAAAAACACTTGCCTAACAAAGATTTTACTGGTCATAGGTCTTCCCTCCCCAAGGAGCATTCATCCTTCCTTCTCAGGTGCAGAAAGAAGAACTCGAGACAGAGGTGGGACTGACAGAACAGAGGTCATACCAGTTAACACTATTAATTAGCTTTGGAGGGAAACCTAAACAATGCTTGGAGCATTTATCCCCTCTGAGAGGAAATGCCAAGGGAAAGTGAGGTAATGTTGTACAAGATTTCAGGGGTGAAGGAAACAGGATTTTTCTCATTAATTAGGAGTCTTTTTGAGCCTTTTTTTTTTTTTTTTTTTTTTTTTAGATAATATTGGTAGAGAGAAAAATATCTTTTTAGAAAGGATTTCCAACTTGCTTATTTTTTTGCATTTGACTTTTACCATTTAAAGGTAATAGCAGTAGAACACGGTTGATATTTCCTTGGCCAGTTGCGACACATTATTTTAGGTCCCTGTTCTGCGTCCACATGCCTTGCTGACAGTGCTCTGTTATGTTCAGGAGCTCCCTGACAGAGGAGATTGAATCTTCTCTGTGCAGCTGAGAGATGGCACATCTTTATTTCAGTTGGCTGTGTCACAGTTTCCTTAGTTTAGGTACAAGTTAACAAAGCTGGATGTTGATGAGTGAATGGCATATGTAAGTAGTGTGCATTGGCAGGCATCATCTGCACTTGTTCCTGAGTTTTGTGTTCTCTTCTTCCACTCCAGAGGAGACCTGTGCAGCATTTTGGACAACACAAGTATTTGCAGTGTGTGTGGTATTGGTGAGCTGTGTAAGCAATGCTTGTAGATGCAGTGAAGGAGAAAACCAGTAATTTCATGAAGTATATTGGAAGTGTATCCTCAGTAGCAATGTTCGTGTTAACTGGAATAGAGCATTACAAGATAAAGCCAGGTCGGAGCTTTAGGGAAAAACTTTATGAGCTAACAAAAATAGGAAGCCTTCATGTAAAGAGGGACTTTGATGATGGGAGTTTAGACAGGAGAGGACATGAAAAAGAGGCATGACAGCGAGAGAAGACAATAAATAATAGAAGATGAATTAGCCGTGCTTATTTAACTGCTCTCTTAAGAGTTTAAGGAGCTGTCTGTGAAACTGAAATGCAACAGATTTAGAGCCAGGGGAAAAGGGATTTTTTTAGACATTTTATAGAGCTAATCTGAGGAACTTTCTATCACAGACTTCTGCTGAAAAATCCTAGCAAGACTTAAAGAAAGAAGAATTGGACATCCACATAAAGAGAAAACATTTTTTATAGGGATGCAAGGCCTTCAATTGTCTAACAGCTGATAGGAAGAAATTTCCCCAGACAGGTATTTCCATTACTTGGTATGAGAGAGTTGTATTTTCCCTCTGATTGTCAAGTTGGAATTGGCTCTCTTGTAGCATCATGTCAGTTATTGTATCCTTTCAGAGCTATGTTTAACAAGTGCTTTTTGCACAGGTACCAGAGGTCTGGTGCATTGCAAGAAAGTGGTGGTGCTTCTTTTTCTTTTTTGGGGGAAGGTGAGACAGAAAAAGATGAAAGAAACGAGCCAGCACACCCAAAGGAGAGCTAAATGCTGTCTGTCTGTGCCATCAAGATAGGTCAGGCAAGTCTGGTGCTATTTTTTCGTTACATGTAGGGGCAAGCCCATGTTTGGTTGGGCTTTTTCTTACCAAGTGCCTTGTGATGGCTGAGCTCTTATGTCTGTGGGCAGGTTTGAGATAAGATTAATCACACTGTGAGGTTTTCTATCTCTTTTCTGTCACAGTGCTGCATATAACTTGGGATCAATAAAGAGAACTGTTGCTTTAGGAAGAACAAAACTTTTCATTCTCTTCTAGCTATTCTGTAATGTCAGTGAATAGGTATTTGATATTGTAACTGGGAAAGGTAAGTCTTGTGAATTGTGGTAACTTTTATAAACTGGTCCTTTGCATCTTTTTTTTGTTTGTAACTTTCATTAGTAACTGCTCAGTCTTGAGAGATTAGTGTCTGCATCTGCCGATAAGCAAAACCTATTCCTTCAGGCTAATGTTGGGTAAACTTTTCTTTGCTTCTCTGAGGTGCACTGCAATATTATAGGGGTTCCTCTGCATTTTGCACTACTGGAGAAAATCAAGTAGTATGTTCTGTTTTCTCTTCCAAACACTTACTGTTTCTGAAGTTTTCCAACGTATTGTGCTATCTTCTAATCAAAGACAGTAAATTATTGAAAGGATGATTTTGGAGAGGATTTTTATTAGATACAGTAGAGGTATGGGAGTTCTGTGCAGTATGATTGAATGACTTTAATTGTATCCCAGTTTTGCTTTTGAAGCATAGCTTAATTTCCCTCAAATGAATGTAAGATAGGAATTAAAAGTATTAATGCTTAGATGACTATTTTTTTTGTTTGTTTTTTTTTCTCCTTTTAAAAATTGTTACGTAGTTTTTGTTATTAAAACATTCTAGGAAGTAGATTATCATGAGTATTATTTCTTTAACTGACAGTCAAGCAGTTATAACTGGTCTCCAGCTGAGTAAGGAGAGGCTAGATAAGTAGTATGTGTGTAGATGTCACAGTTGTCCTTCACCACTTATGGCCATTAGCAGGGGTTCAACCTGTTCTGTCATTATCCTGCTGACACTGTACAACAGGTTGTATCGCATTGGCACTGGCTTCCATATGTCAGCACATCTGTGAGCGGTCAACTCAACCAACCATCTTCAAGTCCCTCACTTTTGCCAAGGATCTTGCTTGAAGCATATTTTCAAGGAGACGAGAGTGCACATCTTTTAGTTGTCAGGTTTCTGTGTATCAGCGTGGATTCTTTTTCTTTTCTTCCCTAATACTGGTTTGTAAGTGTAGGAAGTTTCCACTAAATGCATTGGGTGGTGTGAAATTCCCTCCCTCCTCTTTCTTTTTTGTAGGCTTTTGGTTTTCTTTTGTGGCTTCCCTCAAAAACAAATGCACTAATCTCAAATGGTTTTATACAGAACATGAGCTATTTAGAGTTATATACATTACATAGCATGCTATGTACATGAATGACTGATTAACTATACATTAGGCAATGTTAGCAATTGCATCATTTGTCCAATTAAATGACTCAAACCTTACATAGCATCTTTGCAAGTCACTTTCCCTGCCACTTCACTTTTAAAGTGATAGCTGTTACATTCCCACCATCGTTGTTGCCATTAAAATTCAAGCATGTAGATTGATGTGAGGTTGGAAGAGGATTTAGTACAAGTACTGTGAAGCTTAAATAATCTCGTCCTTGTAGATGTGCTGTGTGCTAGTAAAATGAAAGTCTAAGAGAAATGAAAAACTGCCATGGCTGAGTTCTCTC
>NW_009941381.1:0-15515 GCF_000696875.1 Nestor notabilis | reverse complement strand
TGTGATTTATCCCTGTGCCCCCCCCCTTTCATTTAAACTAATAAAACTGTATGGAATGTACAGGTAAATGATTTTCCCTTGAGCTATCATTTATTAAATCAGTTTTCATCTGAAATGATTATTGTATGTTCATCAGTGGGAGGTTACACTGCAAGCCATAAACAGTAATGAAAGGTACGTGTGGGGCTTTTTTCTGATTTGCCTTGAAGATGTTGCTCTCTGAGCTGTGCCTGCAATGAGGAAAACCTCCTGTAGCACTGGTGGACTTTATCTTGCTTCTTTGTCAAGTAGTTACTGGTTTTCTTTCCTTTTTACTATAATGTCTCTTGTAGTGGGCCTGCTTCTGTGGCAAAAAAAACCACCCCAAACAAAAAAGTCCCTATTAGTACCAGGATCCAGGTTGTATAAATGCAAGATTTTGTTTTCTCACTATATACTGGAGCTATTAATGTGCATATATTAGAGGAGGCAGGCTGAATATGCTCACTGATTCTCACTGTCTCAGCAAAACAAGAACATTTCTCATAAAACTAATGATAATACCGTAGCTAGCTAACTAGATTTCTCAGAAGTGAACTGAATTTGGCGTCCAGGTTAAAAAAAGAAAAAAGAGATTCTTTCAGATTCCTGGTCATTCAGTGAAACAATGAACGAGAAAACTGTTTTAGCAAATTGAAAAGTGAAACTCTGCGTGCAGGTACATATGTTATTTATTTTTTCATGCATATTGAAAGTTCTATTGGATCCAAAATACAGGTTCAGTGCTTTTCAGGATGTATTTGGGGTTTATAATCAAATTAATTGGAAATAAAACATTTTAACAGAAGAAAAAAATATTTCATAATATTAAACTAAAATACTTCATTTTTAAGAGGAGTCCCTCTTAAAGTATAATTTATTTATTTTAAATTAATTTTGAAATGGATGTTTTAGGCTGACCTGCACATGCAAAAAAAAATGACTTTAAAGAGAATGCTTAAGAAAATCAACCACTCTGCTGATTCCAGGTTTTATAGTAAGCATCATTAAATCATTGTAAACTAGGGATATTGTCAACTTTATGTCAAAAAGTAGATACAAAGTACAAATGTGAGTGTTGTATTTGTAAATGTGAACACGTTGTTTTGTGTGTGCAGGTCCAGATTGATTCCACTTAATTTTAGGTACTGACCTTAGCTGCCTTGTCACCTTAGATCCTTCTCCAGTTACATCCCTCAGTGCCTTCAGCAAGCAGTTCAGAACTGAGACCCTTGTATCACTCTCCTGCCTGTAGCTCAGAGTCACTCTGCCCAACTTTGCATCTTGACATCTTGTCCAGCTCAGAGTTTTAGTATCGTAGGCACATTGCACATCTGATGCATTTTCTGATTGCCATTAATATCTCCTATCCATGAGCACAAGCTGCCAACCTGAGCAGCTTTAGTGTGTGAGAGAGAGAGAAACCTCACCTTCAGGACACGTACAGCAGCTGAAGAGCATGTCTGGTGGGCAAGTAAGATCATTGTGCCTGGAGGAAATACTGACACGTATTTACAGCTCGATGTACTGGTCATCCAGAGCACAGTTTGATGCTGGAAATGAAAACTGGCTCAGTGTGCGTTTAATAAAACTGAGTATCCAAAGTTGGTGGTTGGTTTCTCTGGCTGCTCTGCCAGTTTGATAAAATTCCTCACTTGGAGTTGCAAGAAGCTGGAGATCCAAATTGTTTGCGAGGAGCCTTCTAGCCATGGTTATCTTAGTAAGGATAACACCGTAAGGATCTATCCATGTAATTATAAGTGTATTTCGTAATTCCTGTGTAATCTATGCTGCAGTGAGTGGTAAAAAAAGGAATCTACAGTTTTTGAACAGCGATGATGGCTGTCTGCTGATGTAGACTGTCAGGAAGGTGCTGATAGCATGGATGAATCTCTACTGGCAAAGCTGTATTTTAGTCAAGCTATACCCAACAGGGTCAAAATGCTACTCAGATTGAAGTGCAGCCTTGTTGGTGTAATTGCTGCCACACCAGGAACTTCCAAGTACCAGCAGGGATTTTACCTGTTTGTGCCCCTGACCTCCGAAAGAGTCTGATATAGACATTGTCTCATTAAGAACCTCCCAAGGTCAGTGTAAATTCTTTACTGCTTCTTTCATAGGGCTCCTCGATTTAAGGGCTTCCAGCAGCAGGACAGCCAGGAGCTTCTGCACTATCTGTTAGATGCAATGAGGATTGAAGAAACAAAGGTAATGTCTTTGTGTTTTTAAAGAACTTATTTGACTGTATCGTGAACTACTAGTCATTGCTTCAATGTTCTTCATATGTTCCCAGTGTTTTAAAGATGTACTTAATGAAGTAAAAGCGCCTGGTTTTGTTATTTTGAGAAAAATAATGACTTTATTTGAAAGACGTTGATAGGAATTACGATTTCAGTCAGGATTAGAAAGAGTATGGTAAGTAGATCATGATTACTTTAGGAATCTCAATTGTTTGTGTTTAAAAAAAAAGGATCAAAAAAGGCTTCGAGGGGTATCCTCTTGAAAGTGTGAAGAACTAGTTGTTTTTTAAGTAAAGTGCTGCTTTTCATTACTTAAAATCTGCTTTTAAGTATGCCAAGTATATAAGCAGTTAATTACATGACATATGTCCCTGTGTGGGTTTGTTGTTGTTTTTTGTTTGCTTGTTTGTTTGTGTGGGTTTTTTTCCTTCATTATTTCTGCCTCCTGCATTGTTGAATGCAAGAAAGTGTGTGTTTGCTTTCTTGAACTGTTTTGACCATATCACATTTCAGCTGTCTTAGTCTTGCACCCTCCTTTTCAGATGATATTTTGGTAAATAGCCTTTGTCAAGTCTCCTCAAAAGGAGGGCCTTAAATCTTGTATTGACCAGTGTACTTCCTCTTCCCTCCACTTGGTAATGCGATGAATGTCATGATCCTGAGCTGAATTATCTTGCAGATAAGGTACAAAGCTGTGTCTAAGTCCAGTTCCTGGCACTAGAATAGTGCTGAACAAATCCCATCCTGCCAGAATACTAATATACATATACAGCAGTATACTTGATCATAAACAGAACTGAACTACAGGGAGAAAAAGCTGACCTTTGACATTGTCACGCTTACAAAACTATGTGTTGAACAGGGCACACAAGAGAAGCAGATGACTTCAGGTAGACAGTGGTTGTCACGTTTTTTGCCTTAGAGGGAATCTTTATTATCTTCTTTGTTGATTTTCATGTAATAAAAGGTTGAAACTCTATTTGCTTCACAAACAAGGATTCACTGAAAGCAGAATTATTACAATGACCAAGCTTCTCCAGTAGGTGACTGTGCTTTCCCCTCAAATCAGTCTCCTGTTTCACGAGTGAATATGCCGTCATTATGATAACCTGCCTTTGTATTTTCCTTTTGAATCTTTTATTATTAGAGAGCAATGACAGCTACAGAGCTGCCACAAAGGAGAGATGAAAGCCGGTGGGAATTTTAAATGACTTTTGGGGCAGTATTTCTGCCATCCCATCACCAATTGCAGGTTTGTCCCTGCAATTACACCCCTCTGCTGCCCTAATGGTGCATCACTGCAAACAGTCTTTGTCACCTCAGGCTGCTCTGCTGTGGACAGTACAAGTAAAAGCTCTGACTTTATTTATTGTAATTATCCTGGGTTTCAGGTCTGTAGATGGTGTGACAAACACCAAATGTTAGGCCTGTGCCAGCCGGACACAGGCAGGAGCAGCTCTGCTGGCCACGGGAGCCCGGCAGCTGCCTCCGTTGTCTCCCCACCACGGATGCTCTGGCTGGGGACAGCCTGCAGCAGTGCGTCTGCCACCAAAGACCTATAGCAGGGGTTACAGCCACTAACCTTTCTCTTCCACGCCACTTTTAAACTTCACTCTCAGAAGAAGCAATGTCCCCACTGAAAGGGCAGCCAGCTGCTTTGCGAGAGAGCTGAACCTGTACAGCCGTCCCTGCTTCCCTATCCCTACCGGATTCATTGTTTTTAAACCCTAAGAGTTTTGATGAGAAATAAACATAACGTGTAACATGGCACTAGTTATAGGAACTGACAAAAAGTCACATTACACTTTTGCCTCTCCTCTGGTTTTGTATCTTGCATCCAACACCAGCATTGAACGTTTTCCTATCTCCATTAAAAAAAGTTAGCAAGTGCATATGTACACCAGTGGACTTTTAAGATAAAAGCTTGTCGATACTACAATAAAGATGACATAGCGTCTGCTGTTTCCAGCAATGTGGGCTGGAGATGGTTTCACACCGGGGCCTGAAGTGGCTGAACCCTGCTGCTAATTGATTAATGTCTGCTGCCATTGTCCGCAGCACCCTGCCCATTCAAAGACTGTGTCTTTCTTTGACCTAAATAAATGGTTCAACGCGCTAATCCCAACAAAAGGGTTGCTTATGGCCCTAAACCCATTTATGGTGCTCAACTTCATGAATTACCTATTGATTAGTCCTTTTAGTATATTGTTGGCTTTAAGATGAACAAAGCTGAGCTCGGGGCAGCGGGAGTTAATTCACAAGCCAGGTCACATACTCGTAAGGTCGGAGTTTGACTTGGTCTGATGGGTGCCTGAACTGGAAACCAAACCTCCAACGCTGCCTGTCATTCTGACGCTTTTGTGATGTATGGCTTGAAAGTGTACTTTGCTGCCTGCAAACAAGAGCTATTTATTGTCCTTTTCCTCTTAGGACATAGGGTTTGAGTTACTTGCAGAAGGTTTGGTATTGCCATTTATCTCTAGAATGGTACTTTGCTCCAAGTGTGACTTCAGCGACACATTTACATATAAACATGATTTGCACACCAGCATGGTAGACTTGTACAGGTTACTAGAGTTTGTGGATTGGAGAGCCAGTACATTTGCTTGGAAAAAGGGAAGTACAGGTCATGCACGCTGTGGTTTCCTGTCAGGGAACCCAATTCATCCTCCCGCTTCCCTCTCCACAGCACATTGGAGGTAGGGCTGAGCTGCTTTTTGTACCACTGCTAGGGTACATCTCTCAGGAACACAGCATCTCCTTGTCCCAGGGCATACCTGCTCACGTGTATGAATTTGCTTCTTTTTGATCCTTCTTTCAAAATTGTAGGGTTTAGGACTTCTTGAGCAAATGTTGATGACGTTTATATGGATTCATAAAAAGTCTCCTGTCTCTCCTAAGGTTTTCTAACATAACTCTGAACTGTGCTGTGTTAGAAGATAAGCAGAAGTAATAAAAATACTTCCCAAACAGAGACATCGAAGACTGGCTGTTAAAAGATACTTAGCTGCCTTCAAGTATTTTGTGTCCTAGTCCATCCGTAATAGTCCATTCTTCAGTGTATATTTTATCCCCAACAGTGGAAGAAATGGATAGTATTTACTGAAATGGATTTATTTACTGAAAAACTCATAGTTTCTTAATAACCTATCAAGTGCTTTACAATGGCTCCCTTTTTAAGGGGAGGAAATTTTTGGATCCTTACTTTCTAAAGTTAAGCTTTGACACTGTTAGTGAATAACAGTAGTTTAAAAACATTGAATTACGATTATTGCATGGAAATAAGATAAAATCTAATAACATATTAATAGTTTTAAGAATATTTAAACTTACAATACTTACTAAATGTTTTGGCTTTTTTTCTTTTAATTATAGCGTATACAAACTGGTATCTTAAAAGCATTTAATAATCCAACTACTAAGACAGCAGATGAAGAAACCAGAAGAAAAGTCAAAGGTATGTAACTCTTTATTGAAAACTTCTAAAAATACACAAGTTTTTAAATACCATTTTCTTCAAAACTGACTATTGCAAACAGCAGTCCTGAAGTACTGTAGTTACATGACTTCTATTACGTTTTATTCTAGTGCCACCCAGTGTGTATCTGAAGTATAGAGAGCTTTGTATGGGCTGACTTACATCTTCATGTCCAGTATAAAGGCTTCCACTGTATTAATACTGCCTCTTTTAATGATAGATAGAATTTAATTTTGTTTTCTAAAATAGCCTGCTGCATCCAGAAATAACACTGATTTCTGTCAGAAATAGTTGTTGCAGATACTGTGAGCACTCTAAATCTGATTACAAAGCCAAGATAAGTTGTTTCAAAAGAAGGCATGTTTTCTTAAAATCAGTTTTTCAATTAATTTTTTCTATTTATGCAAAAGTTCTAATTATGGGTTGTTTTTTTTTTTTAATTGAAGTCTTAATAATGATTAAGCTATTTTGAAAGTCACCTTTCCCAAATCTGCGGAAGCTAAGGCATAGAGACAGCAGAACAGGCTTTTGTCTCATTTTTTACAGTTTTATAGTTTCAAAAAACATTTAAAAAGGGTGGCAACTTGTCTGCTACCATAGTGTAATGTATTGTCAAAGTAATACATTAAAAAGAAAATTGAAATTTTGTTTTAAAGAGTTCTTCTTGAGTGATACAGTATTATTATTGTGTTACAGTAGGTGGGGAAGGGAAGGATAAAAGGGACCCATCTCTCTAAAACAGTTTTAAATGTTGAGATAATACAGTATATGATGTATTAGTTATTGTATTGTGTTCAAAACGTTTTGAGTATGTTTAAAAATTGTGCTTTCATAATATATCTTGGAAAGAATTTTGTTGTACTTATAGTGTGGCATTGGATCTGTTATTTTTCACATTTAAAAAAGGCAATGTTTTTTCAGCATATGGAAGAGAGGGTGTGAAGATGAACTTCATAGATAGGATCTTTGTTGGTGAATTGACTAGCACTGTCATGTGTGAGGAATGTGAAAATGTAGGTATTCTGGAATTTGGTTTGATGTGGAATAGATCACATACTGGTTTGATTACGTTGTCTTGAAAGTATAAAATTGTACTGCCAATTTTATACTTGTTTGTTTGTTTGTAAAAACAAGACTTTATTGAAAGTTTCTCATTTAAAATGATTTATTCCTTCTTTAAAGCATTATCCTCCCAAACATAAGAAGAGGGGTCCTTTGAATTCAAAAAGGATCCAAGTACTGGGATTGATTTTACATCTAACTTAAGGCTGGAGGTTCCAAATTCTGTAATCATCTGTGTTACACCCCAATTTTATTTGGTATTTTTAAAACACATACCTGTCTTAAAATGTAAATCCTCCTGCCTGGTCTTCTGGGATATAACTGAAAATTGGGAATTACTTTGAATTAGTCTGAGTGGGGAAATGCTAAAATTACCTTTTATTTTCTTGAAGTATTTTTGATGATTAACATAATAACCTAACGAACAGCATATTCCTTTCATAATTAATATTACTGACATTTCATCATAAATGCTTTCCATGATCCTTATAATTTTCTTTAACTTTGGAAGAGAAAACTCTTATTTGCATGACTTTTCTAATTGAATGTTACATTTGTGTTTGGTTTAAAACATTGTATTTCATATAATAGAGATTAAGTAAATCAATCTGAATAATTAAGCACAGTCCTGCAGTGCTAGGTAAACGTCCCTGTGTGCGATGTGCAGATTGTACCTCACTGTGCTACTAGTATCAATGAAGAACTTTGACTACGTAAAATATAGAGGTTGTATGTATTTTGCATGTCTCATTTATTTTTGTTGGATTCTTACATTCTGCCTGCACAGGACTCGGGAATTTGCTAGCTGTAACCCTCTGAGGAAAAGTTTAGCATTCACTTTCCTTTGCCCACACTGGCAAACATGTTTTTGACTAACGTTTGTTCATGCAAACTCACTCTTTAGAGGAACCCCTTTTTGAACATCTCTCATTAGGCAGTCAGCCATCGTAGTTACAGTGGTTTTGATCTCATTTATTACTTTACTGGAACTAAACCAGGCTGCATCTCTCACACAAAAGTAAAAATAAGCCTACAGTCTGTATCAAATGTCACAGGTGGAACATAGGGTCACAAAAATAAGGACAATGATGACAGTAATTGAGGGCATGACTGTATTCAGTAACTTACATTTAGGTGATTTTTATTTTTTTGGTTTTTAAGGCCTTATTTTTCAGAGTCTTTCCAGAGGTAGATAAGTCAGTTTTGGAAGGAGTTTGAGAACGGCAAGGGAGAGAGCTTAAGGAACAGGCTTGGTTGGGATGTTCTAGTCATAAAGGCAGATGGGAAGTGCTGAGAGAAAATCTCTTCAGGTTGCTTTGCCAGGTTATTTCCAGTTTCTGCTTAGATTATGTATGGCTTCTATAAGCCATGACAAAATTTAAGTACAGAAAAGGAAGAAGGGTTTTTGGTTAGTTGGTTTTTTCATTCCATTCTTCCCCAGTAGTTGGATTTATTTTAACAATTACTAGAGTATGTTATGGTATGAAAAAATTTATTAAATCTTTTGGCTGCAACCAGTAAGCCTGCCTTAATGTTTTCTGAGATGATCAGATGGGAACCTGTCATTAACTGTCATTAACCAGTCCTTGCTGCTTAATAGTGTATGAGGTCAAATGCCTGCACAAAAGTGTCCAGGATCAGGAAACTCTAAGATAGCTTTCTGCGGGACTGTACCCTTTAGAAGGCCCACATGACTTGAAAATCTGTCTGGAGCTCAGAGAAACTGAGCATCACATTGCTTCTAGTTCATGCCCACATGAATGGCCTTGCCCCTTTTTGTCTGTATGCTGTAAGTTTGTGCAGTCTTAGAGAGAAAATCAGAACTATCTTTAAATAAATAAATAAATAAAGTCTGTGGGAAGTTCTTCATTGTAGTTTGATACACTTGTAACTATTTAGCTTTTTTTTAATAGTTTCTGATAAGTTGATTTTAAAAAGGGAGCTATGTGCTAAATCTGTATAATGTTCTTTGCATTTAATATGCATTTTCTCTTTTTCTTCAAGATTTCAACAGTAAAAGAACCTTTCATTGATCTTTCACTACCTATAATAGAGGAGAGGGTAAGAAACAGAATAAGTAACTATTGCTTTCAGTGGATAGTGTTTACATACCTTTATAAATATGTTTATGTATATACAGTTCTGATTGCAAGCCTAAAAATGTATGTTTTTACTGTCATATGTCTGTTGATTATATGACTTTAAATAGATATATAGACATACAATGTCTTAAGTGCATATATTTTTAAATTAGTCCAAACTTGCAACAAATGACCATAGTAATTTACATTATATGTAGGTTTCAGATGAGCTTAATTTGGTAGTAGTTTTAGTGTATACTTACATGAATAGAATGACTATAAATTTTGGGGTTTTTTTGATGGTTCAGAAAGGTAGATTCAGCATATGGGTTTGCATCTAGAGAACACGAGTCCCTTGAGCTGAAGTGTACCTGCAGGATGAGACAGTGTAAAAATGGATAGGCTTTGAATATATTCTGGTGGTTCTGGCATTTCACAAAATGCTTCCATTAGCTGCAGAGGAACTGTATATGTTTATATATATACACACACACTGGCTTGAGAGACTTGGGGTTTTCATTTGAGAGTAGGAGTGGTGGGATGGGAGTGGTTCTTCCCCCATCCTGCATATATTCATGTATATTTAAGGAAGAGTATTTAATGTAATATTTAACCCTGTATAAAGTGTACTCTTCTCTAAACACCAATTTGGCTCATAATAAATTCTTCATCTTTGTTGCTGCATTGAGTGCAGATGTCTGTGGGAGTTAAAGCTTTAAGAGCTTTTTGAGTACCTGGGCTCTTATGCTTTCTGGCTCACACATGTAACATGGGATCTTCATGGGTTCTGTTTGAGAGAGAGACTTGCTGGCTTTTGAAATATATTAATTATATATGATAGTTCAACTTTAATGTTTTAGCTGTATGTTTCTATGTGCAAGAAATTAATTTTAGAAGCAGACAAATACTTCATAGGTAATTCCTCACATATCAGAGATGAGACCCTGGCACAGGTTGCCCAGGGAAGCTGTGGCTGCCCCATCCCTGGCAGTGTTCAAGGCCAGGTTGGACAGGGCTTGGAGCAACCTGGTCTAGTGGAAGGTGTCCCTGCCCATGGCAGGGGATTGAAGTAGGTGATCTTTAAGGTCCCTTCCAACCCAAACTATTCTATTATTCTATGATTTTTTTTAGCAGTCACTGCACTTACTTGAGGACGTGCATTACTTTATGGTCATCTCTTTCCTTTATAGTCTAGATATGCTGCTGCCATTAGTGTGATGGAGGACGTGCAGCAGTTCCTTCATCATGTCATAAGGTGGTAGAGTGCACCAAAGACTGACCTACAAGGAGCTATGTCCTGTTTGATGAATTCACAACTCATACAGCTATGCATGTGCTTATACAATACGAAAATAGATTATTTGGTATGTGTTCTGTATACAGGAATTTTGTATCATTCATATTTTTGGCTCTCAGTTATCCTTCAAAGATGTTGATAGTGAGTTTATGATAAATAAAATGAGAAAGTAGTCTTATACAACAATTCAGGCACCATTTAGCTGGATTTATGTAGGTTACTGTTTTCTAAAGTAAATGGAAAAAACCCACCTACATTCATCTTTCATCTAGGTTGCAAAGGAATACAAAATTGGCATATTTCCTTCCCTGATTTCCTGTCTAATTTCTTAGGTTGCAAAACCTGTGCCTTTGGGAAGAACAGGTAAAGGTAAAAGTGCACAAGAGGCAGATCTTGGTCAGTATAACTGTTCTTCTGTCACTACACTGAATAATCAACCCAAAATTGTCAAGAAACATGCTTTACCAAAAGATAAGGTAAGAATTTAAATACACTAAATCTTGAGTTTATTCTGAAGTTTCTGTGGCTGAGGGGTGGGAATTCGGACACCTATCAATGGGGATTTTTTGTGTACATATAGCTGCTGTAGACTTGTTTTAAAATATTTAGGTCATTATTAGAAGTGTGAGAAATGACAGACAGGGAATCATTTAATTTTTTGTTATAGGGTTTCATTTGTAAGTAAAAAAAAATAACTGCAAGTTAGTTTGAAATCATGTTGCTTTTTTTGTTAACTGCTTTTCTTTTGGTGTCCTTGTAGTTAGTTTCTGGTTGCAGTCAGAAGAACACTGTGCCAGCTAAGAGAGAAGTCTGCGCTAGTGCCTTCTAAGAGATTAGTTGGCAGTGGGCAAACCAAAAATAGTACAGCCAGCAGACACTCTTGGGACATACATTATTGTTAATGAAATGTGACAAAGGTCTTACTGTCCTTATTAACACTTTCTTTTTAATAAGACTTATCGGCCATATAAGGTTATGTGGCCAGTTAGAATCTATACTACAAGAGACATGGAAAAATCCAACACAGTGTGAATAATAGTGTTAATATTTATAAATGCAAACACAATTACTGAAATGTTTTAAAAGTAAGAAAATAACATATAGTATCATTCAATAAACTAGACTAGATGGACTAATACGAAAGAAGCAACAACTCTGCTTTCAGTAAGAACAGATAAACTGACCTGTGAAGTATGTCTGTCTAATTCTTGAGGCTTTCTGATACTCTGCTCCCTCTCTTTCTTTTCAGATACGTATTTATCATTATTTTAGTCCTTTATTACTATTATTTTCAGTGTAATAGATCTGTTTTGCAGTAAACTTCTAATCCAAAACAAACAATTGTTAAATTCAGTCAGTGTTTGCTGATCTGTGACTTCAGTTTATCAGTTTGTAAGTTTGCTTGTGAAACCGGGGGGTGTCCTTTAGGTGGTTTTGTAAACTAACAGAATACCTGAACACTCCTTGTTAGGCTTTTCTCCTGAAATGAGGAGCAAGTTCCTCTCCCTCTTTGCTACTTATAAGACAAAGGGGAAAAAAAGTTGCTAATTTCTTTTGGAAAGCAGCCAAACGAAAGAAAGAAAAGAACCATGAATGATTATAAATCACCTAAATTATGGCAGCATTGGGGTTTTTTGATCTATACTACTAGTTCTCTGTGGCAGCAAAGGTAGTGGTTTGGGGTGTTTTTTCCTTCTTGCAATCTCGATAAAATAAAAAAAATAAGCAACTTCAGATGATACACAAATTAGCAAACATACTGCCAGGGATGCTTTATTTAATTCTAAGAAAAATGCCTACAAGGTAAGTTGGATTTTCTTCTGGAGCTGCAAAGGCCTCTGAAGGGAGGCTACGGGACTAGTTTAAACTTAAGAACCTCTTAGAAGCTTAAGTTAGATTAAGTGACTACCATTTTAAATGCGCCATCACAGCTGTCAAAGTGAATGTCATTAGTTGAGGGGGAAGTATTGATCTTGCAGTAAGTATAATGCTCTTAGCTGGCTGGGGTGTAGGTTTCTAATCCCAAATTGGTTTAAAAAGATCTTAAGGAAATCAACTAGCTTAAACATGTGAGAGATGGAGAATATAAAGTAATAGGTTGAATTTGCTTTGAATTGGTCATGTTTCAAAGCTGTGTTAGATCAGAGATCTGTTCTCTGTTTCTCCTCTATATTACTGAAATAATAATGCCATAATTTACAGAATCAGTTGAATCAGGAAAGACGGCTTGCCAGAAAAGCTTCCTCGAATGAAGAAGAAAGAAGTCCTGTTATAATGCAGGAAAAAAGCAAAAAGCTTGAGCTGGAAGGTGGCTCTGGCGTTCTGTGTTCCAAAGACACAACTGCTGACTCTGCTGTAAATGGAAGTCAGACGGATGGCAGCGAGAAGGAAGCCAGCCGCTCTGAAAGCAGCTTTGATGCAGACAGTGAAGCCTCAGAAAGCGAAAGTGCTTCTAAGCAGACAGCTTTCAGCCTGTCCAGCAACATGTCTGGTTTGCATGTCAACCACATAAATGTTAAAATGCCCCACAACAAACCAAGTGACAGTAATGAAGAGATGATTTCCAGTGCCATATCCAAACTCAGCTTATGTGATACTATACATGAGGATAAAAAATTGAGCCGTGGAGATCCATCAACAGGTTTATCAAATAACCCCATGTTCTCAGTAGACAAATCCCCACTGTCCCAAAACCCTCAAAATGCTTTCCAGACGCTTTCCCAAAGCTACATAACTAGCTCAAAGGAATGTTCTGTTCAGTCCTGCCTCTACCAGTTCACCTCTGTGGAGCTCCTAATGGGGAACAACAAGCTCTTATGTGAGAGCTGCACAGAGAGGAAACAGAAGTATCAGAAGAAAACCAACTCCACAGGTAAAGTGCTTGTATCTGTCTGGACGCTTCACAAAATTGCCTCTCAAAACCTGTGCCCCGGTTTGCTGTGTTATTGCTCCAGCATGGGCCTCCCCCTTGTGGCTAAATAGGAAATATCTCCCCAAGCAGAACTGGTAAAAACTTCATCCTGCCAAGGGCAGACAAAATTTTAAATTAGAACATAATCGTAGATATAACTTAGAATTAATTTTGCAGCTTTTCTTTATTTTATACAAGATAAGTAATTTAAAGATGGCCATAAACTGAACAGACACATCATTCGATATTAATCTTCCCTGCTGTTTCTGTTCTTTACAATCCTAGAAGCTTTAAAATAAATGCTGTATGTAATACTCAGCTCTAGCAACTTGCATCCTCAGCGAAGTAATGTAATTAAGTATGTAAGAGGGCAGAAAAGACACTTGTGATGCAGAGGGGGGGGAAACACAAAGATTTGTAAGGATGGAGATGAGAGAGAACTACCTTCTTGTGACAATGCTTTCCTTGACATTTATGTAGCCCAGGCAGACCATTAGGGTTCACCAAGTGAGAAAAAACATATTAAAATGATGAAAAATAAACTATTAAAAAGGACTGGAGGATTTTTTTCGGTGTATGGTTATTCAGAAGGATAAAAAATTAAGCTCTTCAGATAATTTGTAAATAAAATATAAACAGAGGTCTTACAGTAACAAAAAATTGCCCATTTGCTGTGCATTTATAGCTGTTTAGAGAGATACAATTTAAGCATGACTAAATTCAGAAAAAATAATCTAAGCGTAGTATTTTATAATCATTCATTATTAGTCTGAGAGTAAGTGCTGTATAATAATGTTTTGGTTCCACAGGCACAGTGAAAAAGGGAAGAGGAAAATGTGTTCACAACTAAGCATTATTCTTATCTTTCTAAAACAAAAGATGTAAGAAATCACCTGCTTTTACTTGAAATGCTCCATTCTACCTCAGATGAAATATTTTCCTCTGGACATGTGTAAAACCAGGAAATTACTTTTTGTCAGAAAAAAAAATGCTGTTGGCACATTCCCTTTTACAGTATGGCTAATCACTGAGCTACTTTTGGCAAGAGCCCCAGGTTCAATTCTGTCTGCACCAGAGGAGATTGGAGTCCACATATCCCAGTCCTGTGTGCTTAAGCCAGCAGGTTATGAGGCCTCCTGAAGTAGACACTGCTCCTCAGACCTTTCTTTTAAATAAACACAAAATATGTAGTCATTCAGAAAGAACTGAAGGATGCAAAATGAATCTCTTAAGGGTTAGGACATTAGCATAGATAGGAAACCTGTGTCTTACAGTTCTTCTTCCTGTGATTGTCCATTAATTTCAGGTGAAATGCTTTTAACAGGCAAGTTGGGTGCTATAGTAACAGATGATGTAGGTATCTCAGTGTGCAAGCTGACCTGATAGTGTACATGCTTCCAACTCTTGATCTGATTTGCACAGAAAGAGCTAAAATAATGCTCAGATTTGGCAAATTGTGTTTATTAAAAACTAGAAAAAAGAGAAAGTATTTTTCTATTACTCTTTTCCTTGCATTTTATATAACATGCACAAAATCATTGCAACATAGAACTATTCTGTCAAATGTTTAAGAAATACTTAAATTCTGTGTGACTGCTTTCACTTTACAAATTATTTTGATATTCATAAATACAGAAAAGAAAATGGAAGGTGTCTACACAAATGCTCGGAAACAGCTGCTGATTTCTTCAGTTCCTGCTATTCTTGTTCTCCATCTGAAAAGATTCCACCAGGTAAAAGGCCAGAACCCTGCTGTATATTCCTCTGCCCCACCGGTGGACAAGCAATTCTTTCAGTGGTGTTGTGTACATTGATACTTGCTTTTTATATGGAGAACCACTATCTGAAACATGCCTATTTTTTTTTTTTTGATTGTCTAATCCTTCAGAGTGCATTTAGCCATTCAGATGTATCCAGGGAAACCTCTTATGTGTCCATCATGCTTATGTGTAGCAGGCATTGTATTGAAAGCGTAACAAAAAATGTTTAAATCAGTTAGAATCTTATTACTGGTTTTGGTTTATTTTAATACTATAATAATACACCTTAGCTTTAAAATGCTTCATAGTAAAAATACTTATTTTACAGTCTTCATTTTTCCTTTTCTTTTGAAGGCTGGTTTGAGTCTACGGAAAGTGAATAGGCATGTGGATTTCCCATTGATTTTAGACTTAGCACCATTTTGTGCTGCATCTTGCAAGGTACCCATTTCAAATCTTTATTGTTATGGTCCTTCAAGCTGTTGTTCTAAGCACGAGTAAAACTGGATTGATGATAATGATGATGGTAATGTTTATTATTCCTTCCTTTCCTAGAGGAAATTACAGAGTGAATTTTTCAAACAGTATCTCAAGATCAGAACTGTAACTAACTGAAATTCCATTCCATATTAGGAATATCATAGAATCATAGGATCATAGAATCATAG